>NC_054706.1:56928018-56998499 GCF_016097555.1 Gigantopelta aegis
GTACTCGTAAACTTCATCACACTGTTAATTAAATGATAAATAATGGAACATGCTTTGGTGGCATGGTACTTAAGCCATATGCCTTAATGCTGGCAGCTTTAATGCTGACAGGTACTTGGTTCGCAGTCCAGTACTGGCTCTCACCTAGAGGGTGGCTTAATGGCTCATGTGAGGAAGTGTAAGGTTATTACATCGACATCTCTGTCACTAGCAACTAACAACCAACCCTTAACCCGCTGTACAGGTCAGATAGCCGATGTGTGTTTCCAGCACAGCGTACTTGAACCATAATTGAATTTAAGCTGCATATTTGTTTTATATTATACCAGAAACACATTATATAAAGTATTATATTTGATAAACATTTTATGCAAACCTATGAAGACTCCTGTGTTTGAGCTCCGTATATTTTCTCTAGTAATTCCGCCATCTTGTAAAGCCATGAAGACACACTCGAGGACAAACTTCTGTTGTGGGTCCATCCTTTCAGCCTCCTGATCATTGATGCCAAACAACCGTTTGTCAAATTTATCATAGCTGCAATTAAATACATGCTGAACATGTTTTACAGGTATATTGTAATCAAAATAATGATTACAGGGTAATTGGAGCCAGCACAACATGTTCACTCAGTATTATAATTACCCTACCCCAGTGTTATAATGATCTAATATAAATATGATATAATATGATCAAGAATGCACTTGAATGTATCCACAATTGAATGGTTTAATACACGAGAGGTTGGTACTTCAAGTCCGTATCTGGCGTTAAAAAAAAAAAAACCCACACACATAAAACCCAAACAAACAAACAAACAAACAAAAACAACAAACACCAAACAAACATCAAACAAACAAAAACAAACAAACAAACGCACACACAAGAAACATGCCCCCCCCCCCCCCCCTTAAAAACAAGAACAAACAACAAAACAGAAATACAAAACACCCCTAAACATCAGCAAGAAACAATCAAGACAAATAAAACACAAACAGACTAGGGGAATATTAGTAACACACGGTCTTCTTCGGCTAGACATTTAAACAAAAACCGCCAATTTGCTCAATTTCTGAATATTCTGTTATTATTTACGACAGCACTTTTCCACCAGTGAGTCATTGCATAGTATTGATGTCAGCCAAGATATATCACGTTATCTCTTTTCTTTCATAATTAAATGATCAAACAGTTTGTGTTTCTGTTCTTTATATGTATTTTTTTAATTACTTTAAATTGAGTATTACTGGACCATGAGCAACCCTGATTGTGTTAAAGTTATTTTTTATGTCTAGTGAACAAAATGTCATACGTTGTACCTTAATATTTATTTATTTATTTATTTATTTATTTTACTAAATATTACTTACTTTTTCAGAAGTCCGGCTCTCCTGACATACGTTTTCCCAGGAGCGTCAGCATCTTCATCATAGAAAGCCTCCACATTCCATCGTTCGAGAGGAATTTCATTAACGTGATTCTCTCCCTTAGATAAAACCCGCCAAAACTCCTCGATGTTGTCCGCGCCAGGGAAACGACATCCTATACCTACGATAGCTATTCCTCCACTATTTTCTGCCATCGCTGGAAAAGACAGAACCAAACTTAATACTATTAAATAATAAAGCAGATACTTTGTTGAATGATAATGGAAAGGTCCAGCAGCTTGACCTAGATATGTTTAGGTGGGTGCTACAGACACAAGATTTTTGGGGGGGTTGTTGTTTTATCTCGACTATGACTTTCATCTACTTTATCTTTGAAGTCTTATTATCGTCTGCAATTTTGACTGAATTGTTCTGAAACGTGATAAAATGATCCTCCACAAACTAATAGCGAGATATTTTGGGACATTTTGAGTTTGTATTAAATATATTTTAAATATAAAAGGCTATCTTCTCCTAAATGTAAATCGAATTTTAACATTGGACATTTAAAAGTCTATCTCCTCCTAGAGTTTTGATCAGATAGTTCTAAAACTTGGTACTATGATTCTTTGTGGCAGTTTTTCACAAACTAATAGAGATATATTTATACAATTTTGACTTTGTGAATTTGTTTTTATTAAATTAAAACGTTTAAAATAGAAATTTAACCTTGAAAATTTAAACGTCTATCTTCTCCTAAATGTTAAATAGAATTTTAACATTGGAAATTTAAAAGTCTATCTTCTCCTAGTTTTGATCAGATAGTTCTGAAACTTGGTAGTATGATTATCTTGGGTAGTCTTCACGAACTAATAGCGAGATATTTTGAATTTGTGAATTTATATTAAATTTTACATTTTTAAATAGATACTTCACATTGAAATTTAAGTCAATTTTCTCCTAGAGTTTTGACTGGATATGTCAGAATCTTAGTATATGTATTGTTAGGGGAAGTCTTCACAAACAAATAAGAGATATTTAGGAAAAGTCTATCTTCTAGAGTTTTGATCAAATAGTTCTGAAACTTGGTACCATGTTTCCCTGAGGCAGTCTTGTAAACTGAGAGAGTTTTTTTTTTTACTTATTGTCTCTTGTTTTTGTTTAAAATGCAAGAGAAGTGGTTGATTTTATATATTTAAATATATATATTTAATAATATACAGAAGAATATAAAGCATATGTTTAAAAATGGGTTTATACCACCAAGCTCCTGTATCGGCAATGTTCAGTGAATTCATTTAGCGAAATTAATATATGAAGTAACGTTTTTAAATGAACACGGCCGTCTTATACCATGTTCCAGCCTCTATTAAACTGTTTGGTAAACATTTCAGATTAGCTTGTCGTGAAAAGTAAAAGGAAAGTGTTTTAGAAGTAACAAAATCGTAAAAATTATATAATTAGTGTAATTTAAAATAAGAAAGAATCATTGGTCAAGATATAAGTAAATGAACACCCCAGCGCACAAAGAGTTGCTCTGCTCAAGAACACATGCAAAGAGACAAATACATGTAGTTTACCAAATGTGGCAAACTACGATCACCAAGACCAATTAGCATTGCATTGCTAAAGAGAATGTTGGCGGCCATGTAGGATTGTAAAACTATATCATTCATGTAGGACACAACCACATACAGTGGTTATGTAAGTATAGATGTATGCTACCACGTTTGTTATGTAATGGTACGTGTTTATGACAAAGGAAAATGTTTTAAATACGTACAAATCACAACAAGCCAGTGTGCTCGTACATTCAGCAAAAATATATGCTTTTAATATGCCTTTTTCACAAATGAATGAATGAATGAATGAATGTTTAACGACACGCCAGCTTGAAAAATACATCGGCTTTGGAGTCAAACTAAGGTAAATGCAAACATCAATATACAAATTCAAGAGTTAACTTACACAAATGAAGCAAATGGATATTTTTAATATGAGAGAGTATGAAATTGCGATTCTAACGACCCCAAATGTAGCTAGGTAATATTTAATTCCGGGTTGATGCCATATTTCACTTAAATCGACCACACTATTTGTAAACTATGGTCTAGTTATTTCGTACATCTATTGCTGCCACAAATACCTCTCTCTCTCTCTCTCTCTCTCTCTCTCTCTCTCTCTCTCTCTCTCTCTCTCTCTCTCTCTCTCTCTTATATAGAGGTTCAGTATGGTTGAGATGATGAGACGGGATCATGTTTGATTATTGCTTGAAAACATACCCTGCCAATAGCCCAGTATACCTTGAATAGTGGTATCTGGCATGTCTTACAGACTGGATAGAAAATGAAGTGAAATAATTTGTCCATGTATGACTAGTTGATTTATGCTCCGACATACTATCCCAAATGACTTTCTTGGAGCGCCCTTATCTAGCAGATATCTAGCACTGGTATGGACATGCAATTCTGATAGACATACTATCCCAAATGGCTTTCTTAGAGCGCCCTTATCTAGCAGATATCTAGCACTCTGGTCTGAATATGCAATTGATAAATACTAACATTCTCTTGGGAACAAAATAAGACAACTATTGTAGATACATTTTCGTTTGGAGTGCAAACAAAAACAAGCTTAAAAATACAAAAACAAGGTAGAGGGCGATACATGAATAAGCGGTCTGATATTCTGATCAAGACAATTTAGATGAGTATGTGTTATTAAAGAGAAAACAAGTAAATCAGAAGGTTTCAGTATTAAAATTATAAAAGCAAAAGGACTCTTTATAAAATCTGAAACTAGATGGATACAAAAGGGGGGAAAATATACCAAATATGTTCTAAACGTTTAATCTAGAAATTTAAAAATAAATCTCTTACTGAATTAGAAACTCATTGTAGCAAAATTATTACTAAAATATATCAGATATACTACATAAAACAAAAATATTTGATAAGAAAAAATATTCTGAGAAAGATATGACATTTGTAGTAATAAATGTGAATGAATTATTTTAAGAAAATGTTGTGTTTTTCTAAATGTACTGGAGAAGATGCAGAAAAACATAAAGGGGAACTGACAATCACGGGACCCGACGGCTTTACTGCTGAATTTTATGGGGTGGGGTGGGGGGTATTATTATTAATTTTTTTACGCTATTTAAATATGCTTAGCAAATGGAAAGTCTTTCTATAACTAAAAAACAAGGTTTTATCATAGGCATTCGAAAGGGAAATAAACCTAAAATATTTACGAAAAACAATTTAAAAAACCCTCAGGGCATTTCTTTGTTAAATGTTTGATATAAAACTGCATAGCTGTTTTTGCGCAGAAAATAACATAACTGTTGGCAATTAGTGAATAAAAAAGGATTCATGTCGGGAAAAATATATAGGGTGATTGGAATCTGGTTTAATATCCTGATCTTGATTTTAAAAATGCCAGTTACCCAAAAGCATGTAAACAAGTAACGGAAATTAAAAAAGTATTGATTTAAAAGACCCATGGAGAAAAAATAACTCTGATTTAAAGGGATATTCTTGGAGACAAACAACCCCATTAAAACAAGCACGCTGAGATTATTTTCTTATACATTGTATATCAAAACTTGTTAACTTTAAATCTTATCATTCAGGTATTATTTTATCTTTAACTATTAATGAAGTAAAAAAAGGTAAAGATTTAGAAAATATGACAATTCTTTACTAGAAGATAAAGATTATGTATCGATGTTTAAAGAGAGAGAGAGAGAGAGAGAGAGAGAGAGAGAGAGAGAGAGAGAGAGAGAGAGAGAGAGAGAGAGAGAGAGAGAGAGAGAGAGAGAGAGAGAGATTTGTGGCAGCAATAGATGTACGAAATAACTAGACCATAGTTTACAAATAGTGTGGTCGATTTAAGTGAAATATGGCGTCAACCCGGAATTAAATATTTCCTAGCTACATTTGGGGTCGTTAGAATCGCAATTTCATACTCTCTCATATTAAAAACATCCATTTGCTTCATTTGTGTAATTAATTAATTAGTTAATTATAATTTTTTAATAATTTAATAATATTTTAAATTTAATTAATTTGATTTGCTCTGATTAATTCTTTTTTCATTTTTTCTCTCGTAAAAATAGCCCTGTCTACAAATTGGGGGGCATTGACAATGGGAGGCCACACAATAGGAATGTGAATTACATGTAGCTCTATTATTAATTATTGTATCAATAGGAATCCAAAACTTCTGTAAACATCCAACAAATACTTATTGAAGACGTTTGTGTATTATTGCTTACCACGAAAATAATTTATTTTGTTGTTAATGCCATCTGTTCTGATTCGTATACAGTAAATATCAGATATGGGCTGAAATGATAATGTGTGTGTGTGTGTGTGCACGCGCATGTATGTATGTATGCAGATATTTATCGTATTTAATGTGATTTAAATATTTATAAAGCATCATACAGATAATAACTACATTCTGGATTTTTGTCGGGATTTCGTTTTAGCCAATTATTTAAAATTTTGTACAGTATTTTGAAGAAAAATGAAATGATACATATGGAATTTGAGCTACTATAAAATATTAGAATCAGGCTCGTAAGAACGATATTGGGGGTGGGGGGCACAAGCTGTAGTGGAGGGACATAGTCGTGTGTGTGTGTGTGTGTGTGTGTTTTAAACCAGATTTATATAAAGTAGTTAAAAGTTGGGTACAGTCCATCGTCCCGGCCTCTTGGTTGTTTCTGACCCGAGAATGGCCAGAAATGTAACTATTGCATATACAGATATTTATATTTGAAGCAAGAATATGTAGCCTGAGAAACATGTAAGGGGTATTTATAAGAGATTAAACTAGCCAACAACTTGATAATATGGCTACAAACTGCATGGTTCCTTTATTATAAACTCAGAGGATTTATTATGTACAGTCGAAAAGTACTTCGTTTGAATGTTAGAAGCAAACATATGAAGTATAATGCCTTGGACGACGGACAAGCCTGAATTTAAACCAAAATAATTAAAATGGTGAAAGAAAAAGAAGAGTTAGGCCAATAAAATAAGTAAATAAATAAATAAATATTTTTCAGATCATATACTTTCAGAATTTGATAACTAAATTAATCAAGGTATCGGCGCTACGTTTATTGACATTTAAACAAACGTTCTATGGTGACACTCCAGAACTGACGTATGCATCAACAGTCGTCAAACACTTTGAAAGTTGTCCAGCGTTCAGAACCCCCCCCCCCCCCCCAAAAAAAAACCATCATGTGCTAGTTTATTTTAATATATCGATCGATGGTTAACTGATTAATACAGCTTACAAAAATATGTTTTATTAAGTTTGAGATTATATGATAAAGAGATTATCACCCTCATGTGTTTCAGTATTGTCAATATATATATATATATATATATATCTTATATATAGATAGATTAGGAATAAACATATGCTCGGCAGACTTGATAGTGAAAAGTAAATACAAGAAAAACATAAAAAGTAAAAATGAAATGAAATGAAAGAAAAACATAAAAAGTAAAAATGAAATGAAATGAAATGAAATATTCGTAAATAGCAAATATTTCAAATAAAGTTGTATGTGTCCGATATACGTTACATTGAAGAGTAAATAAAAGACAGAAAGAAAGAAAGAAAGAAAGAAAAACATAAAAAGTAAAAATGAAATGAAATGAAATGAAATATTCGTAAATAGCAAATATTTCAAATAAAGTTGTATGTGTCCGATATACGTTACATTGAAGAGTAAATAAAAGACAGAAAGAAAGAAAGAAAGAAAGAAAAACATAAAAAGTAAAAATGAAATGAAATGAAATGAAATATTCGTAAATAGCAAATATTTCAAATAAAGTTGTATGTGTCCGATATACGTTACATTGAAGAGTAAATAAAAGACAGAAAGAAAGAAAGAAAGAAAGAAAAACATAAAATAAAAATGAAATGAAATGAAATGAAATATTCGTAAATAGCAAATATTTCAAATAAAGTTGTATGTGTCCGATATACGTTACATTGAAGAGTAAATAAAAGACAGAAAGAAAGAAAGAAAGAAAGAAAGAAAAACATAAAAAGTAAAAATGAAATGAAATGAAATGAAATATTCGTAAATAGCAAATATTTCAAATAAAGTTGTATGTGTCCGATATACGTTACATTGAAGAGTAAATAAAAGACAGAAAGAAAGAAAGAAAGAAAGAAAAACATAAAAAGTAAAAATGAAATGAAATGAAATGAAATATTCGTAAATAGCAAATATTTCAAATAAAGTTGTATGTGTCCGATATACGTTACATTGAAGAGTAAATAAAAGACAGAAAGAAAGAAAGAAAGAAAGAAAAACATAAAAAAAGTAAAAATGAAATGAAATGAAATGAAATATTCGTAAATAGCAAATATTTCAAATAAAGTTGTATGTGTCCGATATACGTTACATTGAAGAGTAAATAAAAGACAGAAAGAAAGAAAGAAAGAAAAACATAAAAAGTAAAAATGAAATGAAATGAAATGAAATATTCGTAAATAGCAAATATTTCAAATAAAGTTGTATGTGTCCGATATACGTTACATTGAAGAGTAAATAAAAGACAGAAAGAAAGAAAGAAAGAAAGAAAAACATAAAAAGTAAAATGAAATGAAATGAAATGAAATATTCGTAAATAGCAAATATTTCAAATAAAGTTGTATGTGTCCGATATACGTTACATTGAAGAGTAAATAAAAGACAGAAAGAAAGAAAGAAAGAAAGAAAAACATAAAAAGTAAAAATGAAATGAAATGAAATGAAATATTCGTAAATAGCAAATATTTCAAATAAAGTTGTATGTGTCCGATATACGTTACATTGAAGAGTAAATAAAAGACAGAAAGAAAGAAAGAAAGAAAGAAAAACATAAAAAGTAAAAATGAAATGAAATATTCGTAAATAGCAAATATTTCAAATAAAGTTGTATGTGTCCGATATACGTTACATTGAAGAGTAAATAAAAGACAGAAAGAAAGAAAGAAAGAAAGAAAAACATAAAAAGTAAAAATGAAATGAAATGAAATGAAATATTCGTAAATAGCAAATATTTCAAATAAAGTTGTATGTGTCCGATATACGTTACATTGAAGAGTAAATAAAAGACAGAAAGAAAGAAAGAAAGAAAGAAAAACATAAAAAGTAAAAATGAAATGAAATGAAATGAAATATCGTAAATAGCAAATATTTCAAATAAAGTTGTATGTGTCCGATATACGTTACATTGAAGAGTAAATAAAAGACAGAAAGAAAGAAAGAAAGAAAGAAAAACATAAAAAGTAAAAATGAAATGAAATGAAATGAAATATTCGTAAATAGCAAATATTTCAAATAAAGTTGTATGTGTCCGATATACGTTACATTGAAGAGTAAATAAAAGAAAGAAAGAAAGAAATCCAGTTTAAAAACTTAAAAAGTAAAAATGAAATGAAATGAAATGAAATATTCATAAATAGCAAGTTTTTTTGCAATTAAAGTTGTATGTGTCCGTTATTACGTTACATGGTAGAGTAAATAAAAGACAGAAGGAAAGTTAGAAAGAAACGAAAAACATAAAAGTAAAAATGAAATGAAATGAAATGAAATATTCGTAAATAGCAATATTTCAAATACGTTGTATGTGTCCGATATACGTTACATTGAAGAGTAAATAAAAGACAGAAAGAAAGAAAGAAAGAAAGAAAGAAAGAAAAACATAAAAAGTAAAAATGAAATGAAATGAAATGAAATATTCGTAAATAGCAAATATTTCAAATAAAGTTGTATGTGTCCGATATACGTTACATTGAAGAGTAAATAAAAGACAGAAAGAAAGAAAGAAAGAAAGAAAAACATAAAAAGTAAAAATGAAATGAAATGAAATGAAATATTCGTAAATAGCAAATATTTCAAATAAAGTTGTATGTGTCCGATATACGTTACATTGAAGAGTAAATAAAAGACAGAAAGAAAGAAAGAAAGAAAATAAATAAATAAATAAATAAAAATAAGATAAATAAAGAATTGTTTAAAACTTACAGGTAGTAAATACCAGATATTTCAAATGAAGTTGTATGTGTCTGATATAGATGATAGTGAAAAGTAAATAAATAAAATAAATAAATAAAGAATTTATAGATAAGACATGTAGCATTGATTAGTAGTTATATGACTGGGACCAAGTAAAATGTCCGGTTTTTAGAGGTGTCCGGTTTTCAGGGGTCTGCCTGGACGGAAATACCTTCCGTTCTCCATAAAATAGGGAAAGTGTTAAAGTGTTTTAAAACAAGAACAACAAGAATATGTTGGAAAATGGTGCATTTATGAGCATTTAGAAAAATAAAAACATCCATGGGAGTAATATTGAATAAAAAATACATTAAAAAGTCCACAAATTGTCAATCAATCGATAAATCAGCCTACGTTGAGAAACGTATCCATCGATGTCTGTTGTCTTTCACATCTGTGTTTAACAATGGTTGCCTGCGTTAAACTTTCTAATTCCTGTGCATGCAATAGGAAACGTTCATCTTTCTGTATTGCAAAGTCCTTTAAAATCTGAAGCATGTTCAACACGTCAGGATAGCTGAGATCGTGTCCCGGAACAGATACATCTTGTTCGGATTCGTTGTCGCTTCCGTCATTGGGTATTTCGTCCCCACGGAAGTTGGCCTCTAGTTCTCTCTCCCACTCGTTTGTGCAGTCTTCAATCGGCACGTCATCGTCGAAGCTGGTCAAGATGTCAGTGTCCACGTCGGCAGTGACGAGTTCGCGTGCTAGTCGTGATAACGGAATGTCGTCGTCGTCATCGTCTTCAAGCACCGATTCGTCGGTCGGCGAGAAACCCAAACCCGAACTCCGCTAATGTTAACCATAATTACAACACAATCAATGTGTTTACAGTAGTTAACTCCATACCAAAGCTTGCGATCGTCCTTTTAATTGTTTATTGTCAAGTTGCTAATCTTGCCTGCTGAGCGGTACCTGTACTGTATGCAGCGGTGATTACACTGATAACAGCGATCTCGAGCATGCGCATATTGCACTAGCCATCGGTGTTCACAGACAGGTGGGCGCCATATTGATTGGTATCGGTTTGATCGTCCGGTTATCAGGGGTAGGATTTACACTAAGTTGATACATTGGGACCGAATTGTTTGTCCGGTGTTCAGTTTAGAGGGGTTTCCGGTTTAGAGGGGTAAAATATAGTGTTAAAAGATGTGTAAATCACGGGACCGCGGAAAACGTCCGGTTTTGAGGGGATTCCGGTTTAGAGGGGGTCCGGTGTTGAGGGGTTTCACTGTAGTAAATATATTCCAATTAAGTTCATTTTATTGTATAAATATTTTAATTTTGCTTTGTTAAAACCCTTGACAGGCGGCTCCAGAGACTTCGTCTATGTTAATGTTTCTCTGCGTTTAGTTTTAAACCATTCCAATGTAAACTTTAGTAGACCGTTTTTCGCTGCCATTATACCATCTGATACGAAATATGTACGTTAGTCGCTAGAGATTCACAGCTCCTACGAAGCTACTCACGACGCTCATGACAACTGTCGATCAAGTCCCCCAATTTGTTTTCAGCCTGGATTCCGTCTAATTAGTCAAGTGACGTCACTATTCGCACGCATGCGCAATAGGAATGCAAAAGAGGTCTATTACAAGAGAAAGTATTTCCATATATTTTAAGATGTCGCTATATTTACATAATCATTTTATACAGTATGTGCGCCGCCGCCTGGCCCCCTAATTTATTGGGGGTGGGGCGGCGGCACATCATTTACGGTTTTTTTAGATATGTGTTTATGTTATATGTTGTCGTATGCTAGGGTGTGAACGTGTATTGCTCGGTGTTTTGTTTATTTGGTGTGGGTTTTTTTTTTTTTTTTGGGGGGGGGGGGGGGGGGGCGTATCTGGCAGTAAAACTCTCCCCCTTCCGGAGGCTGCATGTTATATATATTTGTCTTCTTTTAATTTGGTCGTGGTTCTTAAAAAAAATATTTTATAGGTTACAGGCATGACCGCTCATTTATTATTTCATTATTTTTTATCCGTATTTTAAACATATTTTAGATTTTATATAAAAACAACTTATGTAATTCAACAGGGCAGGTGTCTGGTCTGTGCCCGTGGCAGTACCCTGGTTAACAATACCTTGTGTTCTGTCACCGGTTTTATAGATTAAAGTCGTGGCAGCGTCTGTTGAATGACTTAATCTTTATGTTCTGGGGGCTGACCGAGGGGACGCCTCGGCTTTCATCTCGTCGCTCTTCCGGATGCGTTTCGCTCTTCACGGCGGGCTGGATGTGCAAAACTTTCCAGTTCAATGTTTACAATAACTATCCCCACGTTGATCTTTGTTGTGCCACTCTACTAGTGGCACCAACGTTGGAAATTAACTTTCTATATTTATCTCACTCTCCTAGTGACATCCATCTTGTAATTTTCCCTGTAATAAATTATGGTTGCAAAGATTGGATCGAGTTGCGGTTGGACACGGTCGGGGGCGGGGGGATGGGATGCCAGTGGTTAGGGTTTTTTTTGGGCCATAGGGCGTAGGCGGTTTGGCCGTAGGTTCTGTGCAGATTCTGGCCTCCCCTCTCCCCCGCCCCCTATCTGGTCACACCAAGGTTCGAGATATGATTGGTAATTTTATATAACCGTTTTATAAGAACACAAAATTAAAAATATGCAGTCAAACCTGTCTTAAGCGGTCACACAAGGGAGTAGATAAAAGTGGCCGCTTAAGACAGGTGACCGCTGAGTACAGGTTGCCACATATATAGTCTTTAAAACATTTGTTGTTGTTTCTTGTTTTACCGTCTGTACTGCTAATCAACGGATGTGTTCTGCACAGTTGATTATAAATTAACTTATGACATGTCTCCTTCAGAAATAATGCAAACGGAAGGCATTAAATTAACCGTTCTCAACAAGTTTGTTCTCTTTTTCTATTTAATTGTTTAATTGCTACTTCATGCGGTGTATTATCATAGTACGTGAATCTACATATGTCAAGCGTAGCTTGCCCAGAGGCAATTAGATGCTTTCCAGAGTCATACTTTCTTAACTGATATACAGTAGAGATGTCGGGATTGAATGGGTACTATTATCCTGTTCAATTATTTAGACCCAAAGTTTTTTGCAAATGTTACGTTTATTTCCTATTCGATATTTGTTTTCTTTGCATTTACATGAAAACAAACCCAAACCCCGACAGGTTTTATATGCAAATCATCATATAAAATGCACGAAGTTGACTTAATTCCACTTTTTAAAAATCTCTGTGTGTTCGGAATGCACGTTATTTCTCCTATAAATAACTAAGGTCATTTGCATATCAAAAGATTGGGATCTGAGGCTACGTGAAGGCCATTATAGCTTGTTTCACTAAATCAAGGTTATTATTGTTTTGCAGTGTGTAACAGCATTGTCTAATCTTTCCGTTAAACATAGATGTAAACAAACAGAACATGTAACCCTTTCTTGTAGGTGCATTATATTTAATCAATTTAGCTAATGTATTATGTATTTTTATTTTATTATATCAATTCTATATTAGCATACCATACCTAACCTAACACAACTGAGGTGTAGCACAGTAATAAACACAAATCACCTCACACACCGCAGGAATGTGCTTTCCAAATTTAAAAATAAATTTAATGCAGGGCCGGACCCAGAAGACCGGGGGGGGGGGGGGGGGGAGATTAAAATGTCAAAGGCCACCAACATCAAATAATAATAAAAATGTTATTTAATTTTCCTTTAAATTGGGAACTCATACGTATATATATATATAGTATTTATGGTGGTGCTAGAGGCTGGGGTTTGGGGGTGGGGTGTTACATTTGTAATGCGAAAAACCAAAGGGCTATTGTTCGGACTCGTATGGGTTCAACCACTTTTTCATCCCGCATACACAGCCCCGAATGTCCAAAATACGATAGCATTGCTTGGTCAATAACATCATTATTTCGATATATGACTGCACGTGCTATTGTAGCAATGTGTAAACCACGTAAAATACAAGTTAGGTAGGGTATATAAATTCATTGAAAATGTATTAGTCGACATTCTTGTTATTGTTATTTGAGGAAAAATATGGGTAAATCGAAAAACACTTCAGTTGATGTAAAATCGTGTATTAAGAACGTTTTCGATTATTTTGAAGATGAATATCAGCGCGGTAGACCTAGGTATGCTTCTTATCGAATTGTCGATCGAGTTGCCGCTGCACTTAAAGTTTCGGTTTCAACAGTAAAAAGAACTGTGAAAAATCTAAGCTCTACGAATCCGAGCACAGAATTCACTGTTAAAAAACACGACCGAAAACTCATCGATTTATTTGATAAAGATGTTATTAGACGACGAGTATACAGATTTTATAGAGAGGGCGAATTACCTACATTACATAAGATTAACGTGGCTTTAAGGGAGGAATGTGGAATCAACATATCCATATCAACTTTACGAAGAACACTCCATGACCTCGATTTTAAATACCAACATATGTCTACAACCGGAAAAGTGATTTTTGAGGACGCCAATATATCAGACAGGAGACTGTCCTATCTCCATGAAATATCCAGTTTACGAGAACAGGGGTATTTAATAGTGTATCAAGATGAGACCTGGGTGAATGTCAACCACACAACATCCCACCACTGGACAGATATCCACCCGGGCACAAGTACCGCCAATCACCTGCCGAAATCAGACGCTGCTGATCGAGTTCCTAAACTCTGTTCGGTGACTGGGAAGGGAAAAAGACTTATTATTTGTCATGCTGGCTGTGATAAATATGGATTGATAGATGGCTGTGAATTGATCTTTGAGGCTAAAAAAACAGACGGAGACTATCATGGTGAGATGAATCATGACAATTTCATCAAATGGTTTGAAGAACAACTTATGCCTTCTCTACCAGAACCTTCTGTTATCGTCATGGATAACGCAAGCTACCACAACAAATTAACTCAGATTACACGATGTCCTGCACTAAACGCTAAAAAGGAAGAAATTCAGTCGTGGCTACGAAACAAAAATATACCTTTTGAGAGTAACATGACAAAGCCAGTTCTTTAAGAACTTGTGAAAAATAACAAATGTGCAAAGCAATTTGTTACTGATGATATTGCTGAACGCCATGGGCACTTGTGTCTAAGACTGCCGCCAAGACATTCTGAACTCAATCCGATAGAACTGATCTGGAGTCAAGTCAAAGGGCACATAGCTCGTCATAATGATGGTAAAATGACCATGGTGCGGAGAGAACTTGCACATGCATTGAACTCTGTCACACCTACACACTTCTCTGACGCAGTTAAACATGTAATAAAGATCGAAGAAGATTTTAGAAAACAAAATAGTTTTATAAGAAATAAAATACCCCCTGTGATAGTCCCCCTTAACGAAGATAGTGATGAAGAAATGAGTTCGTCGACTGATTAAGTTATTTCTCCATACCCATCAGGAGTATTACTTTAATGTATGCATGAACTATTTAACACCAAAAACAATTTATTTCCATATCATTCACTATCAAACAACCTAACAACCTATAAACTAATCGACTATAAATGCATATAGACTACACATACATACGAGAGAAATGTTTATTTAACGACACACTCAACGCATTTGATATACGTTTATGTGGCGTCAGACAAAACGGTTAAGGACCATTATGACAGTGAGAAAGAAACTCGCTACCGCCACATGGGCCACTGTTTCCGATAAGCAATTTTGATAAGCAATAAGGGACGTTTTATATGCACCATCCCATAGACAGGATAGCACATACCACAACCTTTATACATCAGTTGTGGTGCACAGGCTGGAACTAGACACAACCCAATGGGTCCACCATGTGGGATCGATCAGTCGACCTACCATGAGCGAACGCTTTACCTCTGAGCTACGTCCCGCTCCATATACAAAAGAAGCCTTAAGTGGGGTTGGGGTTGTGCAGAGGGTCACACCTCCACCAATCGCATGCATACCATATTCTTCTCTCTCTCTCCCTATAACCATATAACCATAGATTAAAATATGTTGAGTGCGTCGTTACATAAATGACGTCTCTCTCTCTCTCTCTCTCTCTCTCTCTCTCTCTCTCTCTCTCTCTCTCTCTCTCTCTCTCTCTCTCTCTCTCTCTGTCTGTCTGTCTCTCCCTTCAGCGCGCGCGCTTGTGTATTCCACAATATAATTATAACATTTGATACATTTTTTTTTTTCAAACTGAGGTTTTGTCACTTGAACTCCCCACCTGAATCCGCGCCTGCTTCATGTTTACAGATATTTTCTTAAATATAGGTCATACTACGATTTGTGCGGATAGGACGATAGAACCGAACATTAGTTTGAAACGCACTATAGAATAATGCTTTTGATATGCAAATGTCCTTAGTTATTTATAGGAGAAATAACGTGCATTCCGAACACACAGAGATTTTTAAAAAGTGGAATTAAGTCAACTTCGTGCATTTTATATGATGATTTGTATATAAAACCTGTCGGGGTTTGGGTTTGTTTTCATGTAAATGCAAAGAAAACAAATATCGAATAGGAAATAAACGTAACATTTGCAAAAAACTTTGGGTCTAAATAATTGAACAGGATAATAGTATTTCTGAAGGTGTGAAGACCAGTTATTTGCTGCACCTTATCGCTGTTGTTAAAATATCCCTTTTATATAATAGCAAAATTTTACTGTGTCTGCTTAATACAGGTATTTTAGCAATTTGGGATCCGATTTAGGTGGCCCCTGGCCGCATTAGACAGGTGACCGCTTATTATTTACATTATAAATCGTTTGGGAGGGAAACAAGCGCCTGCTTAAGGCAGGTGACCGCTGAGTACAGGTGGCCGCTAAGACAGGTTTGACTGTAATAATAATAATTTCTTTTAATACAACTTTTCTGTGGGCTGGGGCCAACGCTTCTACCCTTCCTCCATACATCTGGGGTCTTAATTAGATTATATTTGATAATTTATTTTATTTTTAGACCACACCATCTAAAATTGCGTCAAATTAATTTCCCACAAGTAATCATAGAGTAAGTTTATTTATGTTTATGGACGCAGTCAAAATTTACTAACCTCCCCATTTATTATTTTATAAATTTTTGGAAGTAATTTTCTAAATTTCTAAATTGCACCTATATTTAGGTTTTTCCTGCCCCGAGTCAGACCCTCGATCATACCAGAAGCCGGACTCGGGATAGACGTGTTCGAAACCATAAAGGTATATGAGCACGTTAAAACCCTATCGAAGTCCAAGCCATGTCTGACATTATGAGTTATGATGGAATGCATTCCAGGCTAATTACTTTTCGTCGACTTTGAAAAAGTATTTGACTGTGGATTGGAATTTTATTTCAGACGTATTGATATTCTTTGGCCTTGGTCCTTCGACTACAAAATGAAATGCTATATTCCGTAAGGATGCCTAAGCTAGTGTGCTCCAAAATGGTTTTGCACCACCTTTTTCAAAACTAGCTCTACAGGCTATCCTATTTCGCCGTATATTGTTCTCATGATTGTCAAAATCCTTAATAGAGTACCGTAATACAGAAAAACAAAAATGTTAAAGAAGTTAAAGTAAGAAATTCTGCGTAATTATTGGCTCAATGTGCTAATGGTACTACAATTATAGTGGATGGAAATGAAAAAGCCTATATGCAGTTATCAATATTCTTAATTTTTATGCACGATTTTCTGGATTGAAGATCAATACTGCCAGCCGAATTTAATATGAAAAAAAAATAACTAGATAAACAATTTGTAAAAAATTTAAATTTCATTGGACAAATATTGTATTTTTAATATGGAAAATATCAACCGAGTCTACATTAATCTGTATATGTCGAGTGTCTGCCGAGACAAGTACTGATTAACTAGACGAGGTTGATATTTTACATATTAAAAAACACGAGTAGCGAATTCTATTTATCCTACAACACTTCTTAAAATAGCATTTTTATTCGATATTTGCTAAATTACAGTACTAAAGTCGCCTCCATCGGTAATATCACGTCATTACGATTAGCACAAATTACTTTGACGTCACGCACTTTAACTATATAATATTATTATGAAAACGTTACACTCAGGTATACAGGTCTTGATGGCTTGTAAACAAATGACCCATTCCCAGCAACACATTATTACCGGAAGACCTTGAAAATTTGCATATACCTTTAAATGTGCATACCATTATTAACCGGGTTAATACACTAAATTATCACATGGGTTTATGACATGGATATCATAGGGAAGTTATATGATAAATTGATTCACTTTATTTGGCATTAATTTTGATACAGATTTAGAACGTTTGACAAAAACTATGAAGAAAAATATTCTGTTGTATAAAAACATTGGTCATGTAGGACATTAGTACATTTAGGTAGAAATACAGTTACAAAATTCTTAATTCTTACTGAACAAAACCATTTATTTTCATTCATTTCAAGCCCACCCATTGAACATATCCCAAATTTACCAATTATAATATTAAAATATATATGGAGACAAAATTATATATGGAGACAAAAACCAGACAAAATTGAACGTCAAGAGATGACAAAAACTATTGGACAATGACAACAAATTCCAAATGGAAAACAATATATAGTGAAATTTGGATATTTGAGAATATAATTAATTATGTTGCACATTATATTAAAGTAAACATAATCACAAAAATAAAAAAATGCCTTATGGAAGAACATTTTTAGCATGGTGTCTGTATGTGAAATTAAAAAAAAAAGGTATTGAAAAGTTACAGACTCAGTTTATATGGTTTAATGAGAACATCACAATAAATAATAAATCAATAATTTATAAAGACTGTATAATGCAGGAATTAGGTTTATAAATGATCTACTAGACGACAGTGACAATCTCTTAAACTAAAATTTGAAACAAAGCAAAATAACTCAATTATTGCATTTAATATATGTGTCTTAAAACTAAATCTAAATGGAAGTAATTTCAGGAGAGTATGCTGACGGTCATCTTGGTTTTCAAAATGGCCACTATTGTACAATATTTTACAATACTACCACACCTATGCAAAAGAAAAAAACAATTGCTTTTAATGTAGTATACGGGTAGGTGGTCATGTTTTTACTATAAATGCAAGACTATTTGTAATTTGTACGAGTCAATAAAAAAAAAAGGTAAAACATTTTGGGCAAAAAAGAAAGTATGTTTATACATGTATTGTAAGCGTTATACATAATATTATTTAGTTTAAAATTTCTACCAGCTACCAGAAACAAATGGTGTTCAAACATTAATATTCTAAGCAAAAAATTTTAACTAATATCCAGTTTTATTTATTAAAAGGCTGTTAGCAGGGAGCATATTTAAATGTCTGTAAAGTCATGACTGTCATTTCTTAATAAAGTATATTGATGACGAAAACACTTTAAAATATATATTTTGGCGTGGTATAACGTGTTCATTAAAACTATACTTATGAAATGTTATATATGAAATTTTATTTCCATTCGACACCAAAATATAATTTCCATTTGACACCAAAACTAAAGGGCCTACAGAAGACAAACAGTTAATCAGAGAAATAAATTAGTTAATCTAGATTTAAAACATGTTTCTTGGTTATGAAAAAACACATTTATTAATCAAAGTTCCCTCAGATAGAATTTTGCATTGAGAATGTTAAATTGGCAATATGTGCCATGTGCATCTGAAAGCGATCTAACAGTTGTTTTGACACTCGATACGTTGTCAGAGAGAGAGAGAGAGAGAGAGAGAGAGAGAGAGAGAGAGAGAGAGAGAGAGAGAGAGAGAGAGAGAGAGAGAGAGAGAGAGAGAGAGAGAGAGAGAGAGAGAGAGAATTTAAATCATGAATTGATGCAATATGTTTGATGTGCAATAGAAAAGTTTATGTTTGCAAAATATGAAAATCATGACGAAAACTATTTGGCGTTACAATGCTATTAGTTTAGTACATAATATGTATTTATGAAAGAGTACGAGACAAAAACAAAACGAACCTTTGGGTCTCTAGAACGTCGTCTTCAAAATGAGGCACTCGGCCAAACATCTTTCCAATAAGTACATGTCTTCACTCAGACAAAGAATAATTAAAATATCTCTTCAATTCACCACCGTTTCCAAAAACGAAGAAAATCTTGTAAAATGTCGGTACTGTAAAATATTGTATCCAATTCTAGTAAAAGTTAAAGTCTGTTTTGTTTAACAACACCACTAGAACACATCGATTTACTCATCAGTTATTGGATGTCAAACATTTTGTAATTTTGACGTATAGTCCAATTCTAGGAATGCATTTGGATAATGGCACGACATCGACCGTTAACACCCATAGGCACTGCATTCTGATTGGATTTTCGGTCGCGGTTGCCTTTTAAGTAACCGACAAGGAAACAAATTAATCGCACTGTTGCATATTCATGTTTATGTGTCAGAGAATAATTTATTATAATCCACAGGTAATACCCGTTTGTGTATTCAAAGCCATGTATCGATAAACTCTATTATTACTATACTACCGGTCTATACTTAGTATATGTTAGACGCATTATAGAAAGGGCATCATAGACAAAAACCTGACCGCTATTACCGTTTTTCAAATCATCTGCTTTACAAAATAATTTTAATGCAAAGAAAATTTAAAAATTATATTTAAAAAAAAAAAAAAAAAATCATTTGTTTTTGCATTAAAATTATTTTTATGTGTAAAACAACTTTTGTATTATTATTTTTTAAATTATTATTTATTATAAAACTTTTAACTATAGGCATTTAGGAGATGGCCCACGTGTGCTTTCAAAACCCCATCATATTACCAGCTAATTGTTATGGGTTTTTATTGTTGTTGTTATTTTTGTTTTTGTTGTTTTTTGGGTGGTGCTTTTTTTCTAGTGTTCCAATTTTTAAACAATAGAGTGCGCTTCCAGTATGGTAGACAACTTCACAGCATGTGCCACAACCTCTGCTTTCTTTGGAAAAAGATAAAATGACAAATTGGGGTACATGAAAGTGCTACTCTGATGTGACGCGTGCCAGTGCCTAACATCAGCCCAGATGCAGATGCTCCATCCTTCCAGCTACTGAAACACGTCATAGTTATTTTGTATGATAAAACCCGCTACATTTTTCCATTAGCAGCGAGGGATCTTTTATATGCACTTTCCCACACACAAGGAAAGCGCACACCACGGCCTTTCACCAGTTGCACTGGTTAGGAACGAGAAAGCACCCCAATCAGTTGAATGAATCCACCGAGGTGGTTCGATCCTGCGACGCAAGCAACTCTGGCTAGCACTCAACCGACTGAGCTAAATCCCTCCCCATGCATGCATTCATAAATACATACATGCATATCGCAAGACACATCGGGCCGGTGGACCCAGTGGGCTATTTCCCGTTCCAACCAGTGAACAACGACTGGAATATAAAAGGCCGTGGTATGTGCTATCATTTCTGTGGAATGTTGCGGGTTTCCTTCCCAAGACCATACGTCAAAATTACCAATAGCCGTTGATTAATAAATCAATGTGCTCTAGTGATGTCGTTAAACAAAGACAAATTACCAATAGCCGTTGATTAATAAATCAATGTGCTCTAGTGATGTTAAACAAAGACAAATTACCAATAGCCGTTGATTAATAAATCAATGTGCTCTAGTGATGTCGTTAAACAAAGACAAATTACCAATAGCCGTTGATTAATAAATCAATGTGCTCTAGTGATGTTAAACAAAGACAAATTTTAAAATTTCTCACGCATAACTCGTCTGTTGAAAAGAAATCAAATATTCATTACATTCAGCTAGTCCGTTGTGGTTTTCCATAGACACTTGAAAGTTCAGGTGTGGCACAGAACACAAATTTCTACAGTCCCCGTGAACCTGTGCCAGTATAAAGCACTGGGTATGCACGATACGCCTACGTGACTGTGCACTTGTCACGTATTGTACCAGTGCAAGTGCCACTTTAATGAAATGAAAGGAATCGGCGGCAATAAAACCAGAATTAAAACGAGTCAGAAATTATGGGGATTTCCCTCCAAGAAGCTATTTACTTATTCATATATTTTCTATCGCTGTTTTCTGAAGATAAACTCTATAACCTAAGAGCTGTTTATAAAGGCTTGTTTGAAAGACCCTGAAAGTAATGCCGACGAATGTATGTATACATTTATGTACGCGCGCGTGTGTGTGTACGTGTGTGTGTGCACATGTATGTGTGTCTGTATGCGTGCGTGCAGTCAAACCTGTCTTAAGCGGTCACACAAGGGGGTAGATAAAAATGGCCGCTTAAGACAGGTGACCGCTGATTACAGGTTGCCACATATATATAGTCTTTAAAATATTAATTGTTTCTTGTTTTACCTTCTGTACTGCTAATCAACGGATGTGTGCTTCACAGTTGACTATAAATCAACTTATGACACGTCGCATACAGAGAAAATGCAAATAGAATGTATTAAATTAACCGTTCTCAACCAGTTTTTCTTTTTCTATTTAATTATTTAATTCCTACTTTATGCGGTGTCTTGTCATAATAAGTGCCATGGAGGTCGTTTAAAATCCCATACTTCCACGTGGTATCGTAAGCTTTCTCCAAATCAAAAAACACTGAAACCAAGTGCTGATTATGGATGAAAGCTTCCCTACAAAACGTTTCAAATCTAACAAGATGATCAACCGTGCTACGTTTAGATCTGAACCCACATTGCACGTTAGTGAGCAATTTGTGAGATTCAAGATACCAGACAAGTCTACGTTCCATGGTTTTACAAATGCAACTTGTCATAGCGATAGGGCGATAACTAGTAGGATTGGTTGGATCCTTACCAGGCTTGGGAATAGGAATAATAATAGCTTTCCTCCAATCAGAAGGAAAGTCTCCAGAAATCCAGATGTTATTAAAAATATTCAAAAGAACCATCAAAGATGATTCAGGTAAATGTTTTAATAACTGATAATGAATTTCATCCGGTCCTACTGAAGTATCATGGGCTCTAAGAAGAGCATCCTGCAATTCCTCCATAGAGAAATGCCTGTTGTACACTTCAGCATTTTCGGATGAAAAATTAATGGACTGCTTTTCAGCTTTAGTTCGGACATATTTAAAGGCATCTGTACTGAAAGCAGAAGATGAGTTATGAGAAAAATTGTCTGCCAATGCATTGGCAATGTCACGATGAGACGTGACATCTGTGTCATTAACAGACAAATGATGAACTGTAGTACTGGAATCTTTACCTTTGATTTTACGGATCCTATTCCAGACAGATTTTACTGATGTTTGTGAATTCAACTTGGAGACAAAAGTTCTCCAAGATGATTTCTTACTCTGTCTAATCTCTCTTCGAGCCTTAGCCCTAGCAATACGAAATGCATCCAGGTTGTCTGCTGTAGGTTCACGTTTGAACCGCTCAAGCAACCTGTTTCGCTCTTTGAATGCATTTTTGCACGTATCATTAAACCATGGTTTATTGAAACGCTTTGGCACTGCCGAAGTCTTAGGAATAGTTTCATCTGCAATGTCCTTCAAGATGGAAGTGAACAAAGACATGGGATCATCAGCATCAGTAATGGCAAATTGTTGCAGACGAGTGCTGCACAGATGCTGAAACTGACCCAAATTTGCCTTCGCCAACTTCCACCTTTGAACCCATTCTCCAAAATAATGGGAAAGTGGTCACTACCACAACGGTCTGAACCAACTTTCCAGGAGAAATCAAGAAAAAGTGAAGGACTACAAAGGGTTAAATCTATAGAAGTGAAAGAACCACTTGCAGAATGAAAATATGTATGACTTTTATCATTGAAGAAAAGTAAGTCATTTTTGAGAATTAAGTCTTCGAATTGTTTACCTCTAATATTTACATCCTCACATCCCCACAAAGTGTGGTGACCATTAAAATCTCCCATAATAATAAAGGGAGTAGGGAGCTGATCAATAAGACATTGAAAGTCCCTAGGATGAAAACTAAAATGGTTTCGAGGTGGCAAGTAAACCGAACACAGAGTTATAGTTTTATGAGCCGTGACCTTTACAGCCACAGCTTGTAAATTTGTAATTAATGCTACTATACTCTGAGGAGTGTTTTCATTAACAAGAATGGAAACACCCCCAGATGCTCTATTTTCATTTTCTTGAAATTTATGATAGAGGTTAAATCCTTTCATAGTAATATGATCAGTGTCCTTCAAAACGTTTCCTGAAGACACACTGCAAGAGGATTATGTTTTTGAATTAAAAGACTTAATTCATCAAAATTGGGCCTAAGCCCACGGCACTTCCATTGGATGACTTTATTTTCCATCGGGAGGAAGTATGGGCTTTATCTTTGGCTTTGCTGGTGGTCTTTGTGATCGGCAATGATCTGGAGATGAAACCTCCATATCATCATCACCAATATCAGCCAAAGTTTCGTACATATTGCTGATCGGGACCGAACGCAGTTCGATCTTTTTCAGCCGACCTGAAAGTACTTCTTTTGTTTTCTTTGTGTCATTACCTGTCTTAGGGAGACTAGTGCTCGACCTATTTGGTGGATTTGTAACATCCAATGACACTTGGGTTTCCATTTCTTTGTGCTGGGGAGTAAGTTAACCTAAGATTACCAACTGTCACGACGGAGTCGGCCAACTCGCCGATCTCTCGACTTCTAACGACTGTCCTGTTGCTAAGACAGCGCTTTTACAGCTCTATTTTCGTCATTTTCCTAGCATTTGTGATATAGCGTTACCCACCCACCCTATAAAGTGAGAAAATGATTAAATCTTGAGATTTAAAATGTCACTTAGTATAGGCTATTAGTTATTAATTAGAAACCCAGGAAGGAAAAAGGAATGTTTTATTTTAACGACGCAGTCAACACTTTTAATTACGGCTATATGGCGTCAGATAGCAAACCACAGAACAAAAAGTATAAACTTACCAACATTAGCACAAATATTTTGTTTTAAATAAAACAATGTCTAGATTACAAGGCGCAAAACATGTACATTTTCAAGACCTGTAAATTATTAACAGATTAATTATTTATTAATTCCATATGATTCATCGTCTGTTACGTGTTGATTACGATGTTGATTTGATTACTAGACCAGGGCCGTAGCCAGCATTTCGAGTGGGAGGGTTCGATTATGTATTTGCCGGGGCCTTTTTGATATGAAGTTGCATGGAGTTCCAGGACCATGCTCCTCTGGAAAATTTCAAATCTCTGAAAGTCTAAAACGCGTTTTCCTGGCATCTGAAACATTAAAATGTATATTTTAAAACAACGATTTTCGATTATTTTGTAGATTGTACTTTTGTTATTAAGGGTTTTTTTTCTCTCAAGATAATGTTCTAGCACACAACAGGAGTTGAAGGTATTGACCCGGTGTATTGAACCGAGGTACATGTTAAATATTTTCGGCAATTGCTTATTATAACCTTAGTAACAGAAAAGGTACGTATACCTCAGAACTATGATCAGTTGAACATATTTATGAAAAACGAATCACATTACGTTCATAAAAATTGTATCATCACCAATCACCGCCAACACATGCAGCCCCTGTTAAGAGTACGGGTGTAGGTCTCAAACGTTTTCAGCAAAAGGTATTGCAAAAGGTATTGCATAAGGTATTGCATCCCATTTAATTTTTGTCACCGATGCGCCATATTATCAAAATGACATCTACATGATGGATATAAAACATTTTGAAGTACTTGGAAATTACCTTGAAGAAAGTATGCAACATTTTCTAATTGGCCTTAATCCTACGGGACATTTATAAATTCAAGAGCACCAAAACCAACCCTCTCTCTTTCATCCACCTCAAACCTGTTCCTGTCCTGGACGGAGGAGCCGGCGGATGTCAACACCTGCGCCCACGACAGGCGTGTGCTACAACAGCTTGTTCTGAATGTAAACGTTAAAATCTATGACCTAACCTGACCTAACAGGATTATTTTCTGTTGTTAACTTTTATTTCTAACTTTGGTTGATAAATCAATGGAAGGTGAACTGCTGTCATTGCCATGTAATTATCGAATGCTACGAGGTCATCAATATATCAGAAAGTACAATTAATTTTTTTTGCTACATGTACGTTTTTTTTATTTATTTATTTATTTATTTATTTTATTATTATTATTATTTTTTTTTTTTGGCCAGATTACTTAGAAATTCTGAATTATTTTCACTGCAGCTTTTGTAAGGGGATTGCTAAATGTCGAAGACAAGCAAATAATGGTATATGGGAGGGTTGCATAAGTTAGTCAACTATTTTTGCATATTAAAAACAGAAGGAAAAAAGTGGACCTTACCGTTTGCGGGAGATTTCGAACGAACCCCCCCCCCCCCCCCCCCCCCCCCCAAATACGGGCCTGCAGACTGTATGGGGAAAATTTGGGATTTGTTTTCTGCTGTATAGATCGCTGTTCGAGCTTTAAAACACCTTCAACTGACCCTGAAACATATTTTAGAAACATTAGTCTCACACTGTTGTGCCTATTCTCCGAAAACTATGACAATCCTGATTTCATTATACCCATTGTCGTATACAGTTATGCTTATTCATGGGTTACAGTAATTCCCGGGGAAAGAAAACTGCTCACTTAATATGTATTTTTCTACTTCATAATAAAACCATGTATTTCTTTTGTAAACACACACACACACACACACACACACACACACGTATATATTGTTATGCGAACTTTGTTTAAATATTGTCAACATGTCTAATCATGAATTAAATCATGTTCAGAATTTTTCGGAGAATAGCTTTTACAATTCTTCCTGATTTCGTTTACCCATTGTCGTATACCGTTATGTTTATTCGTGGGCTTCAGTAATTCCCGGAGAAAGAAAACTGCGCACTGTTAATAGATATGTTTCTATTTTATAATAAAGCCATATTATATAGATTTTAAAAGGTGAGACGTTAATACAATATTGAATTGAATTGAATATATTTCACTTGTTAATAGAAACGTTTGTAAAATACCAATAGTGACTAAATTTGATTTATTATTCAAAAAGTTACTGTTTGTTTTGTTTATGCATGGTATTTAACCCAATTGTTTAGTGTAAAATGGGGTGCATATATTTCCTGTAATTTTAATGTAACAAATGGCGTCCGTCAAGGTGGGGTAATGTCACCCTTATTATTTAATATATATATTGATGACCTTAACCTACAGTTGTCAAAATGTGCAGTTGGGTGTAATGTTGGTGGGGTGTTTCTAAATAACTTCAGTTTTGCTGATGATATGTCACTTCTTTGCCCATCTATTTCTGCATTAAGAAAAATGTTAACGATTTGCGAGAAATTTGCAGAAGATTATGATATTATATATAATACAATGAAAACTGTTTGTATGTGTATTGAGCCAGAAACTCTGAAGTTGATCAATGTGCCTTCGATATATTTGTGTGGTGATGTACTGAAATTTGTTGACAACTATAAATATCTAGGTCATATCATATGCAAAAACATGAAAGACGATAAAGACATTAAACGACAGTATAGAGCCCTTTGTGTACGTGCAAACATGTTGTTGCGGCGATTTGCAAAATGTTCAGAATCTGTTAAAACACAATTATTTGTGAGTTATTGTAGTAATTTGTACGCGGGTGCATTATGGGTGAAATTTAAGCAGGATACCATGAAAGATCTTAACATATGTTATAATAATGCATACCGATGGATGATCGGACAACGACGACCATACAGTGCCAGCAAGATGTTTGTCAGTCATCGAGTAAAAAGCTTTGGCGCTTTACTTCGCTCAACAGCATATTCGCTGAAGAGCAGAATCGAAACAACTTCAAACGACCTACTTGCCCACCTGCGGTGTACAACTGTGTACGTCAAATCTGTATGTGTAAATCGCTGGCACAAGCTGCTGTATATTATGTAATCAGTTTTGTATGTGATGTTTATATATGTTCTATGGATCTCTGATCTGAAATAAAAATCTATTATTATTATTATTATTATTAACTAGATCACATTGCTTTATTAATCATCGGCTATAAGTATGTTAAATATTTGTTAATTTGAACATATAGTCTTAGAGAGGAAACCCGCTACTTTTTTCCATTAGTTGTGAGGGATCATTAATATGCACCATTACACAGATAGGGTAGCACATACCACGACCTTTGATATACCAGTCGTGGGGCGCTGGCTGGAACGAGAAATAGCCCAACCGAAGGGGATCGATCCTGGACCGACCTCGCATTAAGCGTGCGTTTTACCACATCCCGCCCCCGTTCGAGTAGTTATGCCTGTAATATATACACAGACGTGATGTGATAATGAATGTCAGTATCGTGTCATTGAGTTTGTTCCATTTGGCTTAAAGTTAAAAAAAAAAAGAGAAAAAAAGGAACAAATGTATTGCAAATAACAACACACACATAGGCTACATACACACACACACACACACGCACGCACGCACGCGCGCTCGGCTTTGGTAAAGTTTTTCTTCAAATTAAAAAAATATTTAGCATAAAACTACATATTTGTCTAAAATATGACTTAGCACCCTATAAATATGTCAAAAGGACAATACAAATTAAGATCTTTAAAACGTTAAGCTTTCAGAATTACATACATGAAACATTAACTATGTTTATGGAAATTAAAGACATTATCCCAATATTAGCACATGCTATTTTTAATATAAAAATAAATTTCTATTAAAATCTAAGTTCAGGTTGCCCAGATATATTACCATATTTAAGAGCAGTTGTATATGGCAAGTCAAACACAATGTAAATAAAGATATTCAAATCTTTATATTATGAATTATGGGCACAAACAATTTTTTCCTCGGTGCTTATTCAAACTCCATTCAGAGCCAAGGTCAAGGTCATTGTGAACTTGCATGGGCGAGTGCCGGCTAATTAATCAAATAGCATAGTTTAATTTAATTAAATGACAAAAATCATAATATTTTTTATTATACACTGATTATGTGCTATAGGTATGACTATACCAAATAAAATGCATGTAAATAGACCGACGCATTCTATTTTGGCAACCTTAAAACCTTTTTGGTCGAGCAGTCTAATTTTATTTTTGGACTTTAATTTTTGGACTAGACATGAGTAGGATGAATAAGCTCATTTTGGCTTTAGATCTTTGACCTAACTACTAAATTCGTATTCCAAATTCCGCCCACCTCAAACTCCCCCCTAATTGATTAACACTCGTAACTTTGCGATCTCTCGGGGCAGCGCGTCGGTGGGCCCATTGGGCTACTTCTCGTTCCAGCCTGTGCACCACGACTGGTATATCCTGTCTGTGGGATAGTGCATATAAAAGATCCCTTGCTACTAATGGAAAACAGTGTGGCGGGTTTACTCTCAAAGACTCCAAAAGCCGATGATTAATAGATCAATGTGCACTACTGGTGTCGGTAAACAAAAAAAAACTTTTAACTTTTTTCAAAACACTTGGAAGGTCGTTGCGATGTTGTCTAGGAGAGCTTTGTGAGTTAGGTTGCAGCTTTGGTAGGAGAAACGTCATTTTTACAACACACACACACACACACTCTCTCACTCTCTCTCTCTCTCTCTCTCTCTCTCTCTCTCTCTCTCTCTCTCTCTCTCTCTCTCTCTCTCTCTCTCTCTCACACACACACACACGCACACACATTGGTATAGAAAGATCACTTGTTTTTGCAGACAAGGCTACCATGACAACGACTGGAACATTGAATTTTTTGTTTTGAAACATTTGCATCGATTGGACTCGCATCTCATAGGCCCAGCACAGTTACACCTAACATGTCCCTGCCCACCACAGTTGGATTCGTGATTAACAGCTTTGGCGTAAGGTCACTAACTTTGTACGGTTTACATCAGCATCAGTAAGAAGACGCTGGGGGCACAAATCAAACTGATTGCGTGTAAACGTCCCCTTTAGAGTCCCCGCTTTCACACAAATTGCGTACATATCGTTCTTATCACGGTCTATGATTATTCCGAAAATATTTCGTAGGGCACCGCGTCCCCTATCCACAAGAGGGATAGGTACAGCTACGTTGTCTCCCAGTCTACTCCTCTTTGCCATACGCTCAGCCTGGGTCATCTTGGAGGAACTCGCACCATTTCTTTCATTTAAGATCGTGTGTATGCGAGCCTCGAGTAAATCAGCCGGGACAGCAACTGGAGCAGGACTCATCAGAGGCGGACCGCCATATTCTGGTGTTGAATCTGAAACTAAATCAATCGTGGCTGAGAGCACTGGCATATCAGGATCAGGTTCACTGTCCCACTCATCTGGTTCCTGACTAGTGTTTGGCATGACTTCATGACTGCTGCATGGTACTGGTTCCTGACAGGTGCTTGGTACTGATTCGTGTATATCAGCAGCATGAGGTGCAGTGGTATGTTCTAGGACGGTTGGTAATTTGGATACGGCAGATATAAGATCATCCTCACTTTGCATCCGTACAACTACCTCTGTTGGGAAAGACGATGATGTTAAGCCAACTTTGGCTTCACATCCAAACATTGCAGCATATGGTGATCGCTGGATTCCAGAATGATAACCTGAATTCTGGAATTGAACAAATTTTATGCTCACTGACAAATCATTTGTGTCATTATTTCCGATCCATGTAACACGCATATCCTTGAGATCACCATTTGCCCTTTCCACAGACCCCTGACTTTGAGTGTGTCGAGGTTTACCATGGACCATAACCAGCCTGGGCCACACAATTTTCAGTTCACTGATAACCTCTGCTGTGAATTCACTTTCGTTGTCGCTTTGGAGAATAGATGGGGCACCAATAAGAAGGAATATATTAAGCAGGTGATGAGCGACCTCAGCAGCACGCTTTGAAGTTAGGACTCGAAGAATGACAAACTTGGTCAGGTGGTCTTGATAGACAAAAATCCACATAAATGAATTTTAGGCCATGGACTGCATATCAATAAGATCAGTTTGTGCACGAGAAGCGAACTTCTTTGTGAGAATGGGGCGCACTACAACACCCTTAATCCTTGGGCGCTTGCGTTTCTTCTGACATTCATGACAATAAGACTTGAAAAGATTGAGAACGTCGCGAGTGATGTTTGGATACTTTTTGTTGATTTCTTTGGTAATGCGATCTCGACCACCATGTCCTGTGGCTATATGTTAACGCTTAACCACATCATATGTGTCTTCTATGCTAACATAATAAACTAGATTCTCCCCTGGGTTAATGCGCTTTTTGATGAGATTTTCAACATCACCACATTGCAGTATCTCAAACCTAAAAAAACAAACAAACAGGAACATTCAACTAATGTTTAATTTTCAGGGCTAAACTTTAAAATCTTCAATTCGTGGCTAGAGAGAAAGGGAAATTAACATTTTATAAATAAAATTGGTACATAGATATTTTGTAGATATAAAAATGTTCCTTAATTTGCATAAATCCAATATGTCTGAAAACTTCTTGAAGATAAACTTTTTGGCTATATCACAAATACCAAGTAAGCTATTTTAGTGGTCTTAAAGTTTTGTCTGTAGATGATATAAAATTTTAAATGGGTATTTTCTTAATTTACATAAATACAAGATGGCTGCCAAGATTCCAGAAGGCAATCTTTTTGGTCCATTTAATATGTACATAGCAAGTTATTTTAGTTATTTTAAAGTACAAAATATATTTCTTGTGTGTGGGAACCTTTTAAAAGATATATACTCTTCAAAAGAAGAAACGCAAAACCACATTGTCGTAACATTTGGAGAATTGATTTAATTATTGAATGGTGAGTCCGATAATTACCAAATGTTGCAGGATTGTTCACAATTCACTCTAGTCCATTGTGAGTAAGTGATAGGACACACCACCAAGGTCAAGGTCATCTGGAGTCAATACCGGGTGTGGCCTCTGCGTGTGTTGACAACTGCCTGGCACCGCCTGCCCATTGAAGCAACCAGAGTACGGATGACGTCCCGGGGGATGGTGGCCCACTCGGCCTGCAAGGCTGCTGCCAGCTCGGGCAGGGTCTGGGGCTGTGGTTGTCGCTGTCGGAGGCGTCGGTCCAACTCGTCCCATAGATGCTCAATTGGGTTCAAATCCGGTGATATCGATGGCCAAGGAAGGACATTAATGTTGTTGTTCTGTAGGAAAGCCGTTGTGAGACGTGCTGTGTGAGGCCTGGCGTTGTCATGTTGGAACACTGCGTTGGCGTTGGCCATAACTGGAACGATGTGTGGCCGGAGGATCTGGTCAATGTAGCCCTGTGCATTCAGGTTGCCCTGCACGTGGACCAGGTCAGTTCTGCCAGTGTGTGAGATGGCTGCCCACACCATGACACTACCCCCGCCGAATCTATCCACTTCCTGCACGCAGTTTGCCGCATAACGTTCACCACGACGCCTATACACGCGACATCTTCCATCATGACGTCGGAGCAGAAATCGGGACTCGTCACTGAACCACACCTGTCTCCATCGCAGTTGAGGCCATTGTCGATGAATCTGGCACCACTGCAGTCGGAGTCGACGGTGTTGTGGTGTTAAGATGACACCTCGAACTGGACGACTGGCACGAATTCCTACCTCACGTAGGCGGTTCCGTACGGTCTGGTCGGATATCCTGCGCAAACCTGGTATTGCTGCGGCTGTGGAGGTGGCAGTAGTCAATCGTTCCCGAAGGTGGCGTACCCGGATGTAGCGGTCCTGCCCGGGGGTAGTGACCCGTGGTCGACCGGATCTAGGGAGGTCACGTGTTGATCCATGTTGCTGGTAACGGTCCCACAGTATGGAGATGGTGCTTGGGGACACATGGAATGCCCTGGCAACGGCCGTTCTGGATTCGCCTGCGTCTAGTCGGCCGATGGCATTGTTTCTCTGCGGTTCACTGAGACGTGGCATGTCCTGGATTGTCAACTGTCGGCCAGATACAGAGGCCAGGCAAGCGAACACCCTGCACTTTTATACTGTCGGTGTTCATGTTGCACGTGCAGACAACGCACGTGCAGTGGTGACATGGTTTGCACGTGGCTGCGTTTTTGCGAATATTCACATTTTGGAACTTTATTGTACAGTAGCTGCGTTTTATCGAATGTAACCGTGGGAATGTGTTTGGGACATGCAATGACCTTATATTCACAAAGCATGAACCGGTAGGAAACATAAAATCGGAGTTATAACCCATTTGTACCCTTTTGCGTTTCTTTTTTTGAAGAGTATATTTTACATGGGAACGTTCTTAATATGCAAAAATCGAAGGAAATCATATAAATCTTCAATATGCACATTTTATTTAGTTTCTAAGTGAAGATTAGACTTTTGAGAAAAATCCTCTCACTAAAAGGATACATAAATTGGTCATACATAGATTTGTAATCAAGGAGTATTTATTCTCTAAATGTTTAGGTCTAAAGTCTATTGTATGGAAGAACAGGCAGACTGTATGATTATTAAAACAGTACTAATCTTGACAGACACACACAATCATCGTCATCTAGAAAAGTGATTAATATATTTTTAATAGGTTTTTTACCCCGAAGGCAGCTTTCCACATGTATCAACCATACGCAACAAACAGCGTACCGTAAGTACAATATGTATATAAACCTATGTATACCATATATAATATTAAAAAAAAATATTGTCAGACAGTGAGCTCGGGGCACCCCAGCCTTGACATTGCCATTTTATATTTTGGGGACAATAAAAAAAGTTTTAAAAAAAAGAAGTAAGTCACTGAATTATGAAATAGCGAACAAGCAAACCTAACTCGCTGGCTGCATAACTGTTATATTATACCGGAAACACATTATATAAAGTATTATATTTGATAAACATACTATGCAAACCTATGAAGACTCCTGTGTTTGAGTTTTGTATATTTTCTTTAGTAATTCCGCCATCTTGTAAAGCCATAAAGACACACTCGAGGACAAACTTCTGTTGTGGGTCCATCCTCTCAGCCTCCTGATCATTGATGCCAAACAACCTTTTGTCAAACTTGTCATAGCTGCAATTAAATATATGCTGAACATGTTTTACAGGTATATTGTAATCAAAATAATGATTACAGGGTAATTGGAGCTAGCACATGTTCACTCAGTGTTATAATTGCCCCACCTCAGTGTTATAATGATCTAATATAGGCCTAACTATGATATAATATGATCAAGAATGCACTTAAATGTATCCAGGTTTAATAAGAGGTTGGTACTTCAGGTCCGTATCTGGCGTAATAACACCTCCCCCCAAAAAAAACAACAACAAACAAACAAAAAAACTCCAAACAAATAAAATAAAATAAAAAACCCACCAAACAAACAAACACACAAAAATTCACAAAAACACCTAAAAATAACAAGAAACAAACAGATTGACTGCAACATATATATATATATATATATATATATATATATATATATATATATATATATATATATATATATATATATATATATATATATATATATATATATATATATATATATTGTAATGATGTGTTCTAATAGGCACCCCATATTATTTATAGTAGACTCAGTCTTCCAAGTGTTTGTATTGTCAGTTTATAGGTTTATGATGTAGCGGAGACAACTCGTGTATGTCAGCGGAGAAGCACATGCAAGCCCGACAGTGTTACGTCGCCATTAAAATGTTAGTGCTTTTCTCATTTTAGGTAAGCTGCCAACTCCATATCATAGTAATTGTAATGTAAATATATGTAACATTTTTATAAAGTATCAGGGTAACGAGATCTAATAATGTTTTGGGTGATATCAATGTAACTTGGAGAAACTTGTGATTTTATTGTCTAGTTGAAGCGAGCTAATATCAGTCCAATTCACTAAATCGTGCTAGTGAATTGTCAAGTATTTTTTTATTATTTGTATCAACATCCAGTGTTTTAGGACAATATTACTAGTTAAATTAATCAAAAATACTATTTAGACTATTATTAAGCACTAGATTATTATTAATCATCACTAAAACGGATGCTATGTTGTAGATTAATTGTATAATGTAAAAAAGTAACTTCGCAGATGACATTTGGTCACGTGACATCCAAAATGCATCGGTCAAGATGGCAGCCTCAATATATATGTTAACAAATCCATGTGCATTTATTATTGAATGTAAAATTCATTTTTGTTTTGAGGAAGTAGACTTGGAAATTCGATATAGTTTAATTATAATGAGAAATTACAGTGTGTATAAATACTGATGTACATAGCAGGGGTGGGGAAAAGCCCCCTTTTCCCGGTCTGGGACCGATTCTCGATCTCTGAGACCGAAATTATTTAATTAAAACGTGCTTTTGCCGGTCATTCTTGTCGGTCCGAACTCGTACTTTTTATTCATATAAGGGAATTAAAATTAATAACTTTTATTCCTTTTTTTTATATTTATTCCATTATGTAAAAATATTTTTTTTCATGTTTATCGTTTCGCGTTCATGATTCAAGATAAAACTTTACAAATGTCACTTTGATTTTTAACCCCCCCCCCCCCCCGTAGTGATGACATATAAGTGGAACCGATTGACAGTTTTATTTTTTCCCACCCCTGCCCTGTAGTATTTTGTAGGTTTTTAAATATTTTAAGTCAAACTTGGAAATAAGTTGTTGAAGGCTTCATGAATCATGTACTTTAGATCAGAGCTTACCCTGCCCGTAGTCAAATCAGCCAATCGTTAAATTTTGTATAGAGTAACTCCAACACTTGGCATTTTGGGAAATGAAGTTTTGTCATTAGCCATTTTAATAATGTTTTAGCCTACTGAGTCACTCTAAAACTGTAACCATTCCTTTTGCTTTAAATCTTCAATCTTGTTCTTGATAACTTGAAATTGTTTTCTGTTCTTTATTATTGTTCTAAAATATTTAATTTAAGACATTTTGTCTGGTTAATGCATCGCAATGTTCTGTAATAATATACATCCCAGTCAGCCAGCAATAAGTATATTATATTAACTAGGTGGAGCCTAAAAGCAAGCGCAAGAGAGACAAATTAAATACGCTGCATAAATATGTGTATATGGGGGGGGGGGGGGGGGGGGGGGGCTGAGATGTGTGTGTGGTGTGTGCTTCCCCACGGACGTTCGGTTGCTGGTGTATGCGTGATTAGTTAGAGTACGACCTGACGGAACGAGTTATGCACGTACACTGTATATTAATTACGTCACATTGTTCGGAGGCTTCCACTCCTCTTGAAAAGTATTCCGTAAAAAAAATTAAAAAATTAAAAATGACAGACGGCGAAAAATGACAGACTTTTTCTCAAATTTAAGGTGACATGGTTATAATTTAGTATCAGGGCTCGCGCTGTCGATAGCCAAATTGGGTCATTCCATGTGAGATCACCCAATGGGTTAAACCCTACCCTCTCCAATTTCAGTGAAATTTGGTATATAAGGTTATTTTGGCAAAAAAAACCCTGAAATTCCAAGGTTTAGCTCAATTGGACCAACGGTTTCCGAGTTATGGCCTTTTCTTTTCTTTCTGTTTTTTCTCAAAACTTTTAAATTGCTATAACTCAGCAACCAATGGTCCAATTTTGACAAATGAGGTATCATTGGAGCAATCCAAATCTGGCATTATTCCTGACATTTGGGTTACTTTTGGCCTGATGACCTTTTGACCTTGAAATTGACACGGAATTACCCATTCCCAGTCTGGAGCTCGTCGCGGTAAGACGTGTTTGTGCACACTGCACGTGCTTTCGCGGCTCGACTTGGGGATCCTTCACTTTTGTTGTTTTTGTCAACGAAGTGAAGTTTTCTACTGGGATGTACGCGGCCATTGGAACTGATTGAACGCTGGAAAGCTTCTCGTTTCGACAGCCTGCACCACCAGGTTGGATTCTTTTTTAGCGAGATTCCTTGCCTCCACATTTCTCCGTCTGACTATGTTGACTAGTTTTTTTCGTGACTCGTATGACGGCCATTCTGCAGAACGCCACGGTTGTTCGCGTTTAGTCTCTACATGTCCGAGCCTGTCCTAGCAGCACTGGAAGATTGACCGCCCCACTCTAAGAAGAAATAGGAAGTGGGGTCGGCCCCTACTACTCTTTTCTAGACTTTACTTTGTTTTATTGTGATACCATCTCGTATCCTCCGGAGTCGGGCCCGTCCACACCACCATACCAACCCATGACGACTGGACTATACCCTAGTCTGATTCTCTCTCTCGTTCAGACGGATCCGGCTTCTCAAGATCTGTATTTTAGCACAGCACTACACCTTCAACATCTATTGACTGTCAATCTAGGGGTTTTCTTGACGGGATGCAACCCATCTCGTCCCGACAAGCTGTGCACCCTAACGGCCTTAACGAGGCCACTAACGTGGACATATAGATCGGACTTTAAACATTTAGACCTTCGTTCAAAAGTTTATGTCGAAATTTCTTTCTTTCTTTTAATATTAAATAGTCCGATCCTCTGTTCTTTCTCTTATTTATTTTTGGACTGTCCTTCCAAAATGCTCCAAATTATATAAATATTCGACCGAGCAGTCAATTCTTTTTATTTTTGGCTTGTAACTTCTGTTTTTTTAAATTCTATTAACTTCTGCCCATTTTCAACTCTACCCCCCCCCCCCCCCCCCCCCCCATCGCGAGTCAGGCCACCGATCTTATCTAATTTCTTTTTGACCACCCGATCTAATCTAGCGACTAAATTTAATTTTCTTTATTAATTATATTAATTAGAGATGCACATCAAAATTTTAAAGGCCCACTATTTAATTTTTGGATGTAAATTTCAAAATTGTCCGCTTAATTTGTTTCTGTCCCGGGACAAGCTTCTGGCTATCCAGAGACAGGCCCCGGGACGGACATGCTCGAAACTCTAGTGGTATATGAGCATGTACAAATTATTCGCACTTACACGGACTGACCCAATTAGCCATTGGCTAATTTTTACGAAAAAATGGCTAATGAAATTTGCAAGTGGCTAAAATTTTGGCTAAGCCATTTTCTGTCTTCTGATGTGAACAAACTGTTACATAATCTATCCGACACCTCAAACATAATACCAAATATTCAATTTTAATAATCACGGTTATTAATTTTAACGGCATGCATTCAACATGTATGACAGCAATGTCTGGAAGATCTGTAACTTGTTATTTTAACTTTGGGCGTGCTCCGTTCACCTCTCTTGGACATGTTCCAACTGTTCTGTCCTGGACAGCGAAAGGAATGAGTTTGGAACAGGACTTTACTTCACCAACATGGATGCTTCTGTTGTTGAAGTATCAGCTGCAGCAATCATGACACTTGAATCGGAATAAGACGACAATGATGATGATACTCCATCATTGACCATTTTGACTATGCTGCAGTGTTTGAAATAATAAATTTTATATATATTGTATAAACCGCAATTGGCCTACATTTGCTATTCGAGTGCCTAACCTATTGTTATTAGCAATTAGGACGGAAGGAAAGAAATGGTTTATTTAACGACGCACTCAGCACATTTTATTTACAATTATATGGTGTCGGACATTAAGAACCACACAAATATTGAGGTAAGAAATCTGCTTTCTCCACTTCATGGGCTACTCTTTTCGATTAGCAGCAAGGGATCTTTTATATGCACCACCACATAGACAGGATAGCACATACCACGGCCTTTGGTGTACCACTGGCTGGATCGAGAAATAGCCCAAATGGGCCCATTGATGGGGATCGATCCCAAACCGATCGCGCATCAAGCGAGCGCATTACCACTGGACTACGTCTTGCCCCCTATTAGCAATTAGATTAGCACCTTTTATTTTTGTTATTAGTAGTGGTAGTAGTAGTAGGCCTAGTAGTAGTAGTAGTAGTAGTAGTAGGTTAAAGTAGCAATGAAAACGTTTGTTCAACTAATAATTATAATACATTTGCAAATGAATTTTAAAATATACTAATGAAATTATAAAGTAACGCGAATCAACAGCACCCCCCCCACCCTCCCCGCAGCCACAAGGACGAAAATGTAAGGGGTTTTGTGTTGTCCTACTCTATTTAAATAAATGTAACAATATAGCTTGTACCCCACCCCAAGGTTGTATCTCCTCTCCAGATATCGTTACTTTGCTATACTTACTTGTCTGAACTTTATTGTCAATAAAAATGTTCACAAATTGTGAAGAAAAACCTCACAAATGAACAACAAATCGGATGATGATTGCGCGAACCGTGCAGGAGAAAGGAAACCGAACAGAGTTGGAAGCATAACGCAGTTAGGTTCGTTGACGATATTGTTATTTCCAAAACACTTTTACTTTTTGTCTTACATCAAACCAAACTGAAATTATTTACAAAAACATTTTTGTAGGAGGATGGGATCTCACAAAGCAGACGACAACAAATCTGAATCATGCACGACACAAAATATCTAAATTTGAAGCACAACAGGTTTCACGGCAAAACATCACTGTGTCATCACGCATTCGTTTTAAGTATTCAACAAAATAAACGCTTTAAATTGCAGACTACAGTCAATCAGAACAACGATGTCGCCTGTTAGACTGGTAGTTATATTGTTTAACTAGTCCTTGTGATTTATTAAATCGCATGTGGCTAGCTAATTAGTAATTTCTGCTTCCCTGAAAAACAAAACTTGAATTGTCCACCATCTTATCTTCTCGCTGCACCAAGTCATTGACTGGCAGAGGTGGAGTAAGTCCTGGACAGTGTGCCCGTTCACTCCATTGCTGTGCGGAGTACTCTGGCTCTCCGGGAGAGTGAATGGAGCGCGCCCTTTGTAAAGTCTTTGAATTTAAGTAATAAAAACAGACCGACAATGCGCACAGGGGATAACCACATGCGGGTAACTAGTTACTCGCATCCAAGATGGCGGTGAACGCAAATGATGAGTATTAATCAATGTGAATTTCCATTCTTAACGTGTATTTTTTAGATATTCATATACAGAGACTTCATGAAATATATAATATATGCATTTTTGAAGCATACTTTAAAAAAAAATAGTATTTAGGAATTAAATAACGGGCATCAAAAATCGCGTGTGATGTTGGTAACTGAAAGTGTCAACATCATAAGGATGTGGGTAACTGTTCGATGCAGAATGCCGTTCAAATCACAAATAATTTAAAATTGGGTGATTGATTACTTTATTTTTAATATAAGACGAAATGACTCGACGGTAAAGTCATACTATAATATAGCTTTATGTTTTTATAGTCTTCTTGTATTAACTTTCAAGATTGAAATAGTCCGACATATTACCCAAACTCTGAAAGATGAAAGGACAATTACCCCAAACGAAAATTTAATGTATTATACCAAAGTTAAAATAAAATATATACTCCCAATATTTACCGAATCAATCACGCTCGCACGCTTTCCATTCACTTTTGTATTTTTTTGTTGGACATCAACATGCCCAGGCAAGGGAGAATAAAAAACAAAACAAAACAAAAAACAACAAAACCCCCACAAAACACAACAACCAAAAACAAAACAAAACACGCTAGAGCTTAGCTCGTCAGCAGCTAAATGTGCGAAGCTGTCCAACGTGTTTAGGTATGAGTGTTTCAACTAAACTTAGCTTTGCCATTGCCATTTGTGTATTTATTAGCTGTGGACTTGCAGAGCGCGTGTTGGTCGTGACCGCGGGCTGCGACCAGAAGACATTCGAGTTACTGTCCATTCAGTACAAATGCATGACAACCACACACATATCAAGGCATCCGTATCCAGTGGCGTAGCCAGGATTTTGTAGTGGCATCCAAGCCCTCTGGGCCCCCCTGGCTACGCCACTGATCACCCCTAATTTCCCGGGATTTGGGGGAGGTGGGGGTGGGGCATGAAAATACGTTTTTCGAGAAGTGCCACACAGTACAACTCCGGATAGATGTTATGCACATGGTTCTTTCGATTCATATTTTTAAATCGGAAACATACTTGCTGTATAATTAATGTTAGCAGCATAATTTAACAAAATATATATTTTAATAATTTAGTTTAGCCTTGAATATATTTATAATATTGTTTGTATAAACTTCATTGATAGATGTGTTGCGTAGGAATGCAAAGTTTCATTAATAAATAGTTAAATGAAGTAGCCACGACATGACGTTATTTCCCCCCTTGTAACGCCACATAACGTTTGGCGCTACACCCATTAACACCCTTGAGCGTTACGTAATACCCGGTATTTGAATGGCCCCAGTGTACAATTTGATGGGGTGTGTTAAAATAGTATTGGCTCGGGCGGAGGATGTATCGCACACATAGCACATGGAATAATCTATAAAAGAAAATGAAGGGGAAAACAATAATGTTTTTTTTTACTAATTGTTTCTAAACGCATATGGCGACCATTAGTTATGAAGAGATAACTACTGCAGATACTCTCATCCTACAGTTACGCTCATCATTGCAGTTACCCGCATCCCTTTTGTCAGATACCCACATCTTATCAGAAGCTGACTAGAGAGTTACCTACATCACCACTTCGAAGTTACCTTCATCATGCCTAACTTTGTGATTTCATTATCAGCCGAATGACGCAACTTATCCTTAGTTCATTGATTCAAAATATATTCATACTAAAGCAACTGCCGATACGCATGAGCGTACATAGGGGGGGGGGGGGGGGGGTCGATGGGTTCGACCGAACCCCCCCTGAAATCGCTTTTTATAATTTAATATATCTGACATTATATATTTACTCAACATAGAAATATATGCCCAATATCTCTGCAATCTATTTTGGAACCCCCCTTTTCAAAATCCTATGTACGCCCATGATACCCCCTATTAAAATGTGAATGTAATGCTTGGAAATACGGAAATTCACATTGATTGATACTCTTCATGTGCGTCCTCCGCCATATTGGATGCGAGTAACTACAGTTACCCGCATGCGGTTATCCGCTGTGAATGCGTGTTAATTTGAATACACATGCCAGTTCAGGGCCAAAAGACATGTAGGCTATCTCAAGGGCTGACTTCCGCTAGACCGAGCGAAAACAAAACGTTCGATAGACTGGTTTGTGCACTTCACGTTAAACCAAATGGACACGACGAACACCAATCAAATAGTTCGCGAACGTTAGGACGAATGTTCGTTGGCTGAACTGAGGAGAGCTCTCGGCGCGAATAGACGTCACGCGTCATAGTCAGCTGACACCCACGCGTCAAGAGACATCGTTGCGGACATTAAACAATAAGAGTTACACAGAAGTAAATTTTGATGTAAATTTGTAGAAAAACAATAGTTGTTCGCATCAATGAATACCTAACTGCAGTTTTTGTTTACTTCCTTGTCTTTGTTAATTTCGTACCCATGGTCGAGAGAACGCATTCGGATCGCGATCGCGGGAAATGAACATGCAGTATTTATACAAGTAATAGCTATATCAGTAACATAAGAGATAAATATATTAAACCATTTTATTAAATAAACCATCAACATTTAAATTAACGCAACTACTGTCCAGCGACAATTCAAAACAGCTAATTAAATTGTGTAAGTATTTGAAAACTGCTACCACGCATAGAACAGACAACACTGATACATGACATATGTTATTATTGTATATTATTGCTATGCATGCATTACCCATTTACTATAGAATTTTATCGGTTGTAACCCGTTGCTACATACCATTCCCCGCAGTGTGCACATTATATTATTTTATATATAAATATGTATGTATGCCTACAAAATGTGGGGTTTTTTTTGACAAAAATAAAATGTGTGTTTATATATCATGGTTTTGATGAGTTAACTGTATTTAGACGGCGGCACGAGACGGAGTCGAGTGCCCACCGTCTAAATACAGTTAACGAATCAAAACCATGATATAACTGTTTTGTATCATAACTGACACTGTGACAGCTGCCATGAAGCCACACCCATCGTATGACGTAATCACTTTCGTGCCAATTTACTTCAGTTGATCTTGCGTCAGTTGTGCGCTAGCGTTGACGTGATTTGGTTGGAAAAGGGATTCGACGAATTTTTGTTTTGTTTAGATCTTGACGATTACGCATTACTGCAGCTGGCTTCCAGTATGGAAAATGATTACTTGGATGATCTAACATTATCTCAGACCTTTGACAGATGAGATTATCGAACGTTTAATTTCCGAGCAGCAGAACAAAATACAAAAATACGAGATTGGCGATTGAAATGTTCAACGCATGGCAGGAAATTCGAGGCGATATTCCCGACTTGCACAAAATGGACGCGTGACACAGTGCTTGTTCGCCTGTTGTGTTCCGAAATTGTGATTTTCATTTCTAATGCTCAGGATTTACTCAAAAGTACACATTTAAGTTAAACTAGTTCAATAGGACTACATAATAGTTTGAAATAGTTTTTCTCTGTGCAATCAAAACAGTGCAGGTTATTTTAGCCATAGTATAACTGAAACTGTGCGGGTAACTGAAGTTAACTGCATAGTTTTTAGGCCATGTCCCTCACAGTAGTGACATTCTAAACTGGTATTGCAGTTACACCACATGCGACATCAAAGAGAAAAACACCAAAAAAAAGTAAAGTTTGTTTTATTTAACGACGCCGCTACAGCACATTGATTTTTTATCTTATCATCGGCTATTGGACGTCAAACATATGATCATTCTGACACTGTTTTTAGAGGAAACCCGCTGTCGCCACATAGGCTACTCTTTTTACGACAGGCACCAAGGGATCATTTATTTGCGCTTCCCACAGGCAGGATAACACAAACCATGGCCTTTGCTGAACCAGTTATGGATCACTGGTCGGTGCAAGTGGTTTACACCTACCCATTGAGCCTTGCGGAGCACTCACTCAGGGTTTGGAGTCGGTATCTCGATTAAAAATCCCATGCCTCGACTGGGATCCGAACCCAGTACCTGCCAGCCTGTAGACCGATGGCCTGCCACGACGCCACCGAGGCCGGTAGAAAAACACCAAGTCATGGTACAAATTGCAGTTAAAAGTACACTGAATAAAATTAGTTTACAATAATCATATTTGTTAGATAATTTTAGAAGTAAATTTGTAAGACTGTGGGGTGACATTTATTAAGTTGGCTGGATTTTAAAAAGATCGCAAATTTTAATTTTATTAACTTTTTTTTTAAAATAAATAAATAAATGGAGTATACTGTTAAGTCGGCATTCTTAGCCTAAGCATTTTGCAAGCAGAAATCACAACAAGCATTTAACACAACGCTGAAATAACAGCAACAACATGGCACAAATTATGAAATTGTTTGGGGTGGGGAATTGATGGGTTACTTAAAAAAAGAAAAGAAAAAAGCAATTCAAACTAACATGAAGATTGCTATTTAAAGAAATAATGAGCTCTATATTTAAAAAAAAAAGCTCTAAAATGTTTATTTGGGAAAAAAGGAAGAAAGAAAAAACTACACCCTCCATAAACATCCACCCACCCACACCCGTAAAACAATTTTGGCTAAAGCATTTACAATATGGCTAATACAAATTCCATTTGGCTAATATTTTGGATACAGGTATTTTTGATCCAGGGTAAGCCCTGAGTATGTGAAATGTGTGTCGTTATAATATTGTTTTTCAAGATTTACGTCTTGGCAAAATGTGAGGGAAATCTAACGGCAATTAAAGGTAGGTGAGTAATTTATCGTAGTTCTTAACAATGAGGTTTAGACTTTAGAGCGTTTCGTAATTATTGAATTTACTTACATACGATTTTAACGTGCTGTAACGGGGATCCTATAATACCCGTAACTGAATAAAACACGATTATCCATATATCTCTCCTAACTGTATATCTATTAGATCTCTCTGTATCGGGTAGTCAAATACCCGAATGGCTCGGCTCTAGGTATAATCAGAGATAAGATCATATATATATATATATATAGCACGTTTAGTTCACTAGAAAACACAATACACTTTGGAATCTGTATTAACCTTACGCTGACAAATATATTTGCCGCAGTTAATTAATTAACAACAACGGTATAATAACAATCCAGAGCTAATCACTTAATTAGTTAATCACTAGGTGTCTAGTTTACACACTATTCTAATCACTTCACCGTGATACAACACACACACACACACACACACACACACACACACACACGTGTGATAATTGAGAAACGCTGCCAGGGGAACTTGGTTAATAAAGGAATTACAACTTTTCCTAACTGGTTAATTTTTAATTAACCCTTAACTACTCATTCAGTAACCTTGTAATACAGAATTAATACTGGTACCTATCACAATAAAGACAATAACCTACAGTTTACCTATGTCCTCTGTGATGACTGGCTAAGCTTTAATATTTTAGACAGTGAAGCCTACAATTTACTTCGTCAGATTACCGGAGACACCGTCTAAATAATATTGGTATAATACAGTATTAAACTATTTAAAGTCACATCAATCACATGAAGGTTATACAACAGAGCAGAAAAATATATTTACCAGTCATAACGGACACGTACCCCGGGAACCTTCCAAATGTTTCTCCTCGATATATCTAAAAATCCTATCTATCTATTAAAAAATCTCAAAGACAGTGAATATCGCCTGGGGGCACAACGTTGTACCTCACCTATCATGTGATATTTCCACAACTCCCAGAGTCGGTATATTTTCTTAGATGGCCAGACTTACTGTCGCCAGTTCGCCAGAAATCCCCCGGTCATAAACCGCACTACCGGAGTTATTACGTAACTACTGGCCACATGGCCTCCACACCTGGTCTTGGTGTGTATTGGGACGCAGCTCTACCACGTCGCGCGGGGGTATTACGTAACCAAGCTGCACACGGCCCTCTAAAACAATTAACATCGCCACAGGCGAAAAGATAAGAGCATGTCCCGTCACACGTGCTCATATACCTCTATGGTTTCGAGCACGCCTACCCTGCGTCCGGCCTCCGATAAGATCGGTGGTCTGACTCGGGGCATAATTGTTCAACGACGGGATGGAAGGATGTGACAATCTAACACGTCACGACAGGCATTGATTATGATATAATGCTATCGTGATGATGTCACATTAATTACGTCACTTACTTAAGAGTCTTCCACCCCTCTTGCAGAGTATTCCATAATAAAGTAAAATGGCAGATGGCGAGATATTACATGTTTTGTGTCCAAAGAGATATCGGCGAAGTCGATATAGATGACATGGTTACAATCTGGTATGTGGAATCTGTCATTGTAGTGTTTTTTCCACGATTTCTGTCTTTGCAGATGTGAGGAATATAATATATATTGGTAATTCAAAGTAGGAGAGTATCGTAATGACGAAGGCCCAGAAATTGTCTCCCCCTTAGAGGTCGCATCGTTACTATAGTCTCGCTTTATAAACAGAAAGAAAGAAATGTTTTATTTAACGACGCATTCAACACATTTTATTTACGGTTATATGGCGTCAGACATATGGATAAGGACCACACAGATTTTGAGAGGAAACCCGCTGTCGCCACTACATGGGCTACTCTTTCCGATTAGCAGCAAGGGATCTTTTATTTGCGCTCCCCACAGGCAGAATAGCATAAACCATGGCCTTTGTTGAACCAGTTATGGATCACTGGTCGGTGCAAGTGGTTTACACCCACCCATTGAGCCTTGCGGAGCACTCACTCAGGGTTTGGAGTCGGTATCTGGATTAAAAATCCCATGCCTCGACTGGGATCCGAACCCAGTACCTACCAGCATGTAGACCGATGGCCTAACCATGACGCCACCGAGGCCGGTATCGCTTTATAAACAGCTGTTCAGTAGTTTGATTTTAAGCCACTGGTCGTATAAAATTACGTTGTCCACCACTGTACGAACAGGAAAAGTGGTCATATTTTTTTCAGACGACGAGGCACTGCACAAAGAATGTCTGGACTGCATAACAGATCTATTATATGACGAAATACAAAAAAAAAAACCAAACAGTGAATCGCTGGAAAACGAAACGTTTGTATGTCATTGCCAAAAACCTATCCATTCTCGGTTTGTGGATTAGAGAGAGAGACAGAGAGAGAGAGACAGACAGAGACAGAGAGAACGGTTGGTATGGGTTCGGAGGCATGCTCACCCGGAATAAGTTTAAATATCAAATGTTAACCAGAGTATGACAAATATTTTGAAAAGTCACTAGCTACAGGGCTAGTGGGTTTGTGAAAACCACTAGCCTACCAAGATAAAGGACTAGCCCAAATTCCTGATCAATTATAATTGTATTTTTATATAAATTTTGTAACATTACACATTTACGAGTATAACAGTAAAATAAAACAAACTCTTAAATCATGTTGTAACTTTCAGGGTTTTTTTCGTGTTGTACGTTTGGTCTTTTGTCAAGTGTGATCCACCGCATTGTCACGTTTTCGCTTTTGCCCTCCTGGGGAAAAATAACTGAGCAAACTCATGGTTGGTATCTAAACCCACTATCAATGTTTTTATATTTTAAATGAGGGTACGACAGTGACACAGTAATAGATGGTTCAGTGTATTTGGTTGTGAGTTATACATTTAGGGCCTACTTTTTATGTCGCCAGGAACGGTGATGCCGATTGCTAAAATACAGGGCATTATCCCATGTCAGACCGATATCAAAAGAATATACCGGCTATCTCTAATCCGTTGTTAATTGATGAACAAAAAAGGTATTTCGTAATGGTGAGTTCCAGCTAACTACCCCCAATAGTGCCCCCACCCCCCACTAATGCTTGGCGGACAACTCCCATTTAACAGATTAGTCATTGACAGCTGGGTGGACACAGTTCATTTATAATTGTAACGAAGGAATCTGGTGAACTGGACGACTGCTGGGAACAGCCCACCAACAGTAAAGAGGTCCAGAAAACAGTCCATCCCAGCCCGGGGAGACGCCATGCAGACAACATACAGACAGAGGCTACATTCTAAAACAGGTGCTACACTGCAAGAATATCTAATGATAGTATCCAATACATCGCTCAGTGATACAGGTAATTTAGATAGCAATATTGTATCCTCCGGCTCCAATGCCTCGGTTGCGTCTATTAATCTGTCCCAACTACCTAACACAATTACGCCAACGAATGCTGGTAGTTTGGTTGATGACGTCAACACAAACAACCCCGTATCTAAAGGACCAACGGTACCTGTTAAAATATTGGAAATACCTCACGTCAACGAAATTTCCCATTCCAACCCCAGGAAAAACTGAAGACAGGAAGTTCGCAAGCAGAGACTATTTCTTTCTTGGCAAATAAAACATTTACTCAGACTGTGTTTATTAATAACGCGTCTGCCACATTTGAGAGGAAACCCGATACTCCTCAAACCAAAAAAACTGTGATTTTAAATGAGAGGAAAATTTGTAAAAATAAACAAATTGTTTCCAGCTTGAACGATCAAGATGGAAACCTACTTGAAGATTTATCGGAAAGTAGCATTGAATTTGACAAAGACTCGTTAGATAACTCTACCCCCCAAAACACAAAGAAAAGCAAACCAAACTTGCCCCTATCTGACATTAGACAAGTGTGCTTTGACAATGAAAATCATTCAACATATGAATTTTTGTTTTTGCAAAACTCAATGGTAGAGATACAAAAGTTACAAAAGCCACAAATCAAAAACGGAGTATTTTTCTTTTCACAACTACACAATGGTTAAACATTCATCAGAGGTAGCGAAACCGCACTCAAAACCATAGGATCTTTGTTAACTTTGAGGCCAGAACCCGATAGTAATAACGAAATTTTGATTACTTTTGGAAACATTACCACCCCACCCCAGGAAGGTTCATACCGAAACAGGACTTGCCCACCTATTCCCACGTATTCGGGGGATGAGCTTGATTCTCAGATAATACAACCGGTAACCCAAAGTCAAAATATTCATGGTGAACTTTAAAAAATGCATAAAAACAAAAAAGGAATCCAAATCAGGATCGAAAATACCTCTTCCAGCAGCGGTTCCAATCACGTCCGCAATGGTCTTAACAATACGGTTATAGCCACTTCAGATGGCAATGACCTTGCGAGCGTAGGGGGAGACTCTGATATGATGGTCGATGATAGTATTGAGCAGACTACTGAAAGCGCAACAAGGGCAGTTCCAGAGGGAGCCGACGCTGATCGCCAAGGGCCTGCCCAGTCATATCAAAGACCAAATAGTAAATGTTGGGCTGATTCGCGTGCCAAATCGGATCCAAGGAGTGGTAGGGCACCCGGCAGACACATGGTGGTGGCCGGACATGCCCCTGGCTTCTCCTTGGACTCCGATGAAGATGGTTTTCCAAAATATAATCTAAAGCCAGCTGTTAAAAATAACCACAACCAAAACGAGTTTCTTAAAACAAAAAACATTGAGTATAATCTCAATAACAAGAAAACAAGGAGAAACATTAAACTACCTTCTACTAAAATTCAAGCAAACATGATTAAAAAACAGAATTTAGTTGAAAAAGAGGATGAATTCCAGGTTCTGATAAGTAACCTGGAGAAACAATGTCCTGAAAATAAAGTCAACATAAAGATCTTAGAATCAGAAAACAAAATCAAACAAACACCTGCAGATCAGCGAAATGGTTCTTTTTATGTGGCAGTGCCACTTGGAGAAAAAAGTAACTAAAGCCAAACAAACATTTCAAAGCGAAACCACAGAAACTGAAATTAACAAATCTTTTGTAGAAATCAAAACAACCAAAACCTCTGTCACCATTGATCCTTTTAGATCTATTGTTGAAACCAGAGACGTATACGTATAGGATATTCAGGTGTTGAACTGCTCACCAAGCTCCCAATTGAAAATCCACCACTTAACATTAAGAATGTAGTGGTGTGGACATCCTGCTTCATCAAGTCACCAACGAGGAAACCATCTGCTTTAACGGGGACAACTTTGAGCCTTTTCCCTATGTGATTAAACCGGTCAAGTGTTCAATGTGTCAACGCTGGGGCCACACTGCCAAGAGATGTACTTCAATTAAAACGTCTCCCACCTGTTGTCGGTGTGGAAGAAAAAATCCTAAAAGACTGGGTAACCAACAATGCAAGGCGGAGATCTCTTGTGCTAATTGTCGTGGGCCACATTATACCCATGACAAGAGCTGCCCTGAGTAAAAGAGAGCTCTTCTCTGGTTAGCCAAAATTAAAAAAAAAGAAAATCAGAAACCCATCAATACTGCTAGAAACGTAACACAAACTAAAACTTTCGTTAGCAAACCAGTTGCCACTGGGAAAGAAGGACTGTACTCTAGCATAGTTAAAAATAATGTTGGAGCAGTGCAATCCAAATTTCCAAAGGCAGCTAACCTGCCTGCTGAGTGGCCTTTATACCAATGGGGGCTTTGATGGAGAAATGGTAGAAACACCCACACAGCCACAAGTAGAGAAGGCTACTGAGCAGGCAGGTTAGCTGCCTTTGAAAATTTGGATTGCACATGAAAAGTGCTCTTAATATTAATATAAGTCAACAGGATATCATAAACAGAACCTGTCAGTGGTATTAAATACCTTGCACCCGCGGATCAATTTGGGAAGATCCCATTACACCTTCTAATACTGATACAGTAACTAACAACAATGTATCTGTAGATTAGATAATTATATAACTTTAATTAACTTTTAGAACTGCTTCATAACCTTGTTATGGGAGACAGCTCTAAGGTTGATAGTAATAATAAAAAAGTAAACAGTAATTCAAATAATTTATCTAATAAAGGTCTAACCATTCTTCAATGGAACGCCAAGGGGCTTAAATCACAGAACCATGGTGATGAACTTAAAACATACGTTTATAATAATTCTAAAATTGATGTTATATGTATACAGGAAACCTGGTATACTGATAAACATATTAATAAATCGATGTATCCCTTTACTATTAAAGGATTTACAGCTATTTTTTTCTAACACCAGTATTACCACTAGAGGTGGTTTAGCCTTTTTTGTTAGGGACAAGCTAGCATATTCTAAACTACCTAAACTTGATTTGCATGATAATCTAGAGGCCAATGGCATATCTATTCATGACTTTTTTTTAAAAATAAAATTAACCTATATAATATTTATATTCACCCAGGTGGAAATCAAAAAGATATTACAGATAAACATTATAGTAAATTGATTAATAATAATAAGAAAACAATTATATTAGGAGATTTTAATAGTAGGAATATCCTCTGGGGATCTGAAACAACTTGTAAACAAGGCAGAATTTAGAAGATGTTTTGGACAATTATAAATTAGTTTGCTTAAATGATGGATCAGTAACTTTTATTTCTGATAGTAATCTGCCTGCACATGTATAGATCTAACTTGGTATCTAGCCAAACAGCTCCAAGTTGTGAATGGGAAAGTCCTTAATAACTAGGAAGTGACCATCTACCTATATTAATTACCTATGGTGTTAATAGTGAACGGAGAGAACTATTTGATAATAACTCTAGTAACAGTAATTTTTCTAAACAATTTCAAAAGAGTAGAGTTGATAAAGAAAAACCCCAAATACCACTAGATGCCAAATTTAATACAAAAACATTTAGACATTAATATGAAGTTTACTAAACAGGAATTCATCGATGGCGTTATTCACAGGAAAGGTACTGCTACTGGCCCTGATGACTTCAGCTATGTCTTTTTCTAAGCACATGCCTGAAGAAACTCTAAATGTATTCCTAGAACGTTTTGATTTAATCTGGAAGCAGGTTTATATTCCAACAAGTTGGAAAGCTGCCACTGTTTTCAGCTTACATTAAAAAGGTAAAGATGCTAGTGTGCCTAGCAAATATAGGCCTATATCTTTAAACTCTAACGTGTGTAAAACCATGGAGGCCTCTAAATTTCAAAGCGGTTTTCGCAAAAACCATTCGACCATTGATCACCTTCTGCGACTTCAATCAGAAATTAACTGAGCTTTTTCTAAAAGGCACAAGGTAGCAGCATTCTTTGTTGACAGTGAGAAGGCCTATGACACGGTCTACTTGAAAAAATATACAAAATGGGTATAAAAGGTAATTTATTTAATTTCATAGATAAATTTATTTTAAACCAGACTTTTAAAGTAAATGGCTTTTTTTTTTCACCTCTAACCTCTCTGGAGAATGGCATTCCACAGTGATCAGTCATTGCTCCTACTCCTACTAATGCACATTGATCTATTAATCATCGGTATTGGAGTCTTTGAGAGTAAACCCGCCACACTGTATTCCATAGTAGCAAGGGATTTTTATATGTACTATCCCACAGACAGGATAGCACATACCATGACCTTCGATATACCAGTCGTGGTGCACAGGCTGGAACGAGAAGTAGCCCAATGGGCCCACCGACGCGCTGCCCTGAGAGATCGCAAAATTACGAGTGTTAATCAATTATGTTTCAGGTCTGGCACACGATATAGAGTTCCCACTCAGTCTGTTTGAGACTGACTGACTGAACCTTTTTTATGGACTTAACCTCTGACTTCGCCAGTGACTAAGTCCAGGCAGGAAGGTGGGGGGGGGGGGGGGGGGGGGTAAAGTTTGAGGTGGGCGGAATTTGGAATAGGAAATTAGTAGTTAGGTCAAAGACCTAAAGTCAAATGAGCTGATTCATTCTACTCATGTCTACACAAAAAAATTAAAGTCCAAAAATAAAACTAGACTGCTCGACCAAAAAGGTTTTACGGTGATTTGAGCAATTTAAACGGTTTGCCAAAATAGAATGCGTCGGTCTATTTACAAAAAAGTAAGTCCGACAAAGCCCAAAAAGAGGTTACCTGTCCTAGGAAAGGTTGGCGGCGGAACTCATGGCTGATGAGCCGTTCGAACCTTCAACGGCTATTGGTAATTTTGACGTATGGTTTTAGAGAGGAAACCCTCAACATTAGCAGGGCGGGACGTAGCCAAGTGGTACAGCGCTCGCTCGATGCGCGGTCGGTCTGGGGTCGATCCCCGTTGGTGGGCCCATTGGCATATTTCTCGTTCCAGCCAGTGCACCACGACTGGTATATCAAAGGCCGTGGTATGTACTACGATGTCTGTAGGATTGTGCATATAGAAGATCCCTTGCTGCTAATGGAAAAATGTAGTGGGATTCCTTTCTATAGCTTAGTAACTGATTTAACATGTCCATATACCACTAGAGTTTCGAACACGCCTATCCCGAGTCCGGCCTCCGATAGGATCGGGGGTCTGACTCGGAACAGGGATAACCTAACAAATGGGGGAAATTTTGAATATTAACGCCAAAAGTATAAAAAGGGGAAAATTGGGGTTAAAAGGTTTTGGCTGCGCCCTTAAAGAAAAATATTGTGGAGTTGGTAATTGGTGTATGTCTTCGTTATCTTTCGACTGTTCCAGTTTCATGTACATATTTCATAGTTGTCCCTCCAGCCACAGTTGTTGCTTTCGTGGAAATGTAGCCATCTTTTCTGCCATCATTATGTAAAAACTGTTAACTGCCTTCTTGGCCCGTATCTCTCGCTCAGTTTCTTCTATTTTTTTAGCATCTGCCTTGTAATCCTGTTCCATTTTTTCCCAAACAGTTTGCATTTGACTGTAAACCCTCTTCTTTGGGCGACTTTTCGGCACTGTTGTAGGGGACACAGATCCAGAGGTACATGGTCGACAAGCTGCGTCATGCATCCTCTTTCGTTGCAGGTTCTCTTTGTGATCTGAAGTAGTGACAAAATAAGGAAACATTGAACTATGTCCTAGTATTATTTTGTATGAATGAAAAATCGGACAATAATAAGGCAATATCGCCGTCTATCATTTATATATGATGATTCTGTTTAGAATAATATTAATTTCTATTCACTATTTCAGATTTCTGGCAACTGGAGAATCTTATACTTCATTGGCTACACAGTACAGAGTTGGCGTAACTAGTGTCAGGAGGTTGGTACCAGAGGTTTGTACTGCCATTTGACACACAATGGCAGGAATATTCCTTAAAATTCCACAAACGGCACAGGAATGGAGAGTGGTTGCAATGGACTTTCGGTAGAAGTGGGACTTCCGGCATTGTGTTGGAGCTATTGACGGCAAACACATAGTAATGAAGTCTCCTATCAATAGTGGTACAAGGGAACGTTCTCCATCGTTCTCATGGTCCTTGTTGATGCTAGCAACAGATTTTTGTGTGTGGATATTGGGGCATATGGCAGGCAGTCTGATGCTGATGTGTTTGCAAATACAGAGTTGGGAAAGAGTCTTAACCCACCCAACCATCTAAATCTACCACCTGCAAAAATCATTGAAGGAGCAGAACATCTTTGGCCTATGCCATACGTTGTAGTAGGGGATGAGGCATTCCCCCAACAGCAACATGTTATGCGGCCTTACCCAGGCAAGCAGTGCACTATGGATCACCACGCATATAACTACAGGCACTCTAGAGCAAGGCGCACAATTGAGTGTGCCTTTGGCATTCTGGCTACTAGGTGGCGTGTATTTTACACCAAGATGGCTGTCTATCCTGAGAATGTTGAAGCGGTTGTACAAGGGGCAGTTATACTGCACAATATGTTACAAACTGAAACAACACCAGGAACAAGTGTAGAGGATCTCTTAGTGGAACAGAGATCAGATGAAATCCAGGGATTTGTGGAACTAACAAATCTTGGTACCAAAGGTTCAGCTAAAGCTCTAGACATCAGAAACAGATTTAAGAGATTTTTTATATAGAATCCTTTGTCTTGGCAGAATGCCCACATACAGAGAGGTCTACATTAATAAATGAACAGTCAGTTTATCATACATACTCTGCTGCAGGTGAACATTCTTCATTAAACTGTTCGGAAACAAAGGACTCTTCGTGAAACTTGTCATCTTCCTGGGTGTTAGAATCTTCATCATCATCAACTTCACCTTCGACACTAGTTCCCTTCGCCACAGTGATGTATAAAGATGTGAAGTTGGTCACAGTTCTAGAAAAGAAATAGGGGTGCAACGATACGGTCAAAACCGTATTGCGATATATTGCAATATAAGAAACCGTATTGCGATATGTATTGCGATATAGTTGATATTATTTATATTATTTATATTTAATATTTATGGGGTTTTTTTTTAATAAAATAAGGAGGCATGCATTTTTTAATGATCTTTATTAGTTTCAGGTGTCAGGATTGAGTGCGGCCCTCTGTGCTGTGACAATGTCCCCAGCTGTACTGAACACGCGTTCTGATGGTACTGCTGTGGCTGGAATACACAACCGTTTCCTGGCTAACTGTGAGAGAAGAGGAAACTGCCAGTGGTGTTCTTTCCACCATACCAATGGGTCTTCTGACATCGGTATAAGCGCGTGACCTTTGAAGACATCAATTTCGAATATTGCCTGTTCCAAGTTGGATTTCTTGGGTAACATCTCCTCCTTTATGAAAACAACATCACCTAAAATGGAGGCTAAACCACCACTGGCACAACTAGACTGAGTAGTGAGGTCACTTGTGATCTTTGTCGAGGTTGTAGTGACATCATCAACTGGTTTGACATCAGACTGTGCATCTGAAATATGGTATTAGAACAGCCCTGTATATTGCTATAGTGTAAATGATTGTGTTGCTAGAACAACATTTTAAAAAGTAAACACTGACTCAACAGGAGTAAATAAGGAGCCAATTTCTTCTGATATATTTTTTAATATGAATACAATTAAATATCAAGAAGATTAAATTTCCAAGAAATAAATACAGTAAAACAGTGAATATATTTCTCATACTTTATACAATACATAACTTTACAATTGGCCCACAGTCTCATATTGTGACTGAATGATAGTAGACATAAAAAAGTTACTTTAGCGGTAATTTGAATTTTGAATTGTTTTAATAAAAAATAATATGTTCATTTGCCTTGTTTTTATTTGTTAAAAAATAATTTAAAACCAGTAATTATTTTGTGGGTACAGGGCAACATTAAAAAATTTAAAAGTATTAAAGTATCCATTATTTATTCCAACCTGACAGTTTTTCAAGTGTCTACACATGTCATAACTTTTTGTCACACTTATACTTACAAACAAACATTTTTGGAAAAAGGTAATTGAATGAAAGACAAAAGTTACCAGCTGATTCCATATCTGGTAGCATGACTGGCAATGCAGGTAGGTCATCAGCAACTGTTGTGGTTGATGTGGTTGGTTCCACCTTCACAGACACAAGTCGTGGTTTCATATTAGCTGCTTCAACTTGCAGAAACTCCTGCTTATTGCTATACCTGTAAGTAAGGGCGTGCATATTATTTGTCAAACCAACATCAGTGACATTCATTGGTTGTATTCACTATTCAATATGTATTGGTGTAACACCCAGACCCCCACCCCACCCACTTTGGTACGTAATATACAGATAATGTAATGAATATATTGAGTAATATTGAGTATTCAATATTTGGAGCAACATTTAAATTCAGTAACATACCCTTTGTATAATGTAACAGTATACAGTATGTATTTCATTTACAGGAAAGGACATTTTATTTTCATTTTCCAACAGACAGGACAACACACACATACCACAGCTTTTGATATACTTGTCAGTAGTCAATGAGCAATCATTTGGACAGGAGCCTTACATTTAAATATTATGATTGTGCAATACACTCCAAGATTATATTCATTAAAAGTTAAAACAGTCTTACCTGCTTTCCAAATCAGAAGCCATGGCCTTCTTCATCTGTTTAATAACATCAGAATCCATCTCTGTAGACACCAAGACACTTGTCAACAATTTCCTCTGGAGTGGAAGAATGATTGATACAGTAGGCATCTTCTCTGTGCACAATACAGTAGTAATTGCTTTCAGTGGAAGAAGGCACGACACAATGTCCTCTGCTATCGTGATATCTGCCTCAGATAATGTTGATATGTCATTCACATTGCTACGGATTTCTTTAGCCACTAGTGCGGCATCGATTGCGGGCTGCAGTTCAAGAAACCTCTCCAGCATATCACATGCAGAATTCCAACGTGTAGGTACATCTTGAAGTAACTTAACATTTTTAAGTCCTTGCTGTTTGGTTTTCTCTTTAAGCAAAGCTGCAGCAGTCGTACTCCGGTGAAAAAAGGATACGACGCGCCGTACACGAGCAAGAATTCGTGACACAGAATTCACCTTAAGGCCCCTCTGCGCTGCCAAGTTGAGTGTATGAGCGTAGCATCCAATATGAGGAATACAACCTGCCTCTCTCGCTGCAACTTCCATATTTGCCGCATTATCAGTGACCAAAGGAGGGTTCTTGTTAAGGCCTCATTCAGAAATTGCGTCAGTTAAAACTTGGGCAATGTTTACACCTGTATGGCTCTCTGGCAATTCTCTTGTTTGAAGTACGAATGACTTCAGGTTCCAGTCTTCAGTGATGTGAGAAGTTGTTATAGTAACATAAGACTGGGTTGCTCTACTTGTCCATCCATCAGTCGTGAGTGCTACTGGGACATCCTTGAGACTGGAAATAACGTCAGCGCGACATTCCTCGTACATGTTAGGTATGACAGTTTTGGCGAAATAAGTGCGTGATGGTAACTGGTACCTCGGATCAAGTTGTTCAGCCATATCTTTGAAACCTTCGTTTGACACGATGCTGAACGGTCGGAGATCTTTAACTATAAATCTTCCGATAGCTTTAGTGACAGTTTTATGTCTTTCGCCGGTAGGTAAATTTGGGGGGAGGTAAATTTGAAGTGGGCAGAATTTGGAATAAAGCCATTTAGTGAAGTCAACGCGAGCGCGGACCGAATAGCAGACACTTCGCAAACTTGAAGTAACACCGAGTGGGAGCCGTGCTCTGATTGGCTGAATTTCGATTCCTCGGTGAAGCCTGTAATTTACCTAAGTCTACAAAGAGTAACTGCATCCAAAAACATGTCTGGACTCTAAATTAAAACCAAAAGGTTTATGACTGCTCGGCCGAAAAGGTTTTAAGGTGATTTTGAGCAATTTAGACGGACTGCCGAAAATAAAGGTTTACCGACTGTTTACAAAAAAAATAAACAAAGTTTTTGAAATGACAGCTTAAAAGATTAAAGTCAGTAAAGTCCATACTCACGGAGGCAAAGGAGGTTGGCAAAGGGGAGGACGTCAAGGCGAGCCGATGAAGTTCGTTACGTCGAAATGCGGGATGGCTGGCCGGTATGTGGATCCTGCTATCGACTTGGCTAGTGCTCGATACTCTTTCCCGGCTATGATTTTGATGGCTCGATGGAGGGTCGGGTTATCCATTTCTGGGAGTAGCAGTCCTTGATTGTAGATCCCTTTCCGGCGTACGGTGAAACAGAGTCCACGGCCATCCCGCATTGTGACGCTGTGGACACAGAAGTCTCCCTCTGACGGGCTTGCTGGTAACGGTCTAAAGGCCTCGTGCTTAGGTTGCGTGAATAGCTGCCGGACGTCCTCAATGTTGGTCTTGATTAACTGGGAGTAGCGCGTTGATAGTTTGCCGGCCTTGAGTGACCACTGCTCCTCAGTTTCCGTAGCAGGATTCGGCGGTTGTGTCGGCGGACCTGGCTTGGCTGGTTGGTCGCCTGGAGACGCAATTACCTTACGCTTGGCAACGACCACAGGTCGGGCCTGGGACTCGACTGCGGCACTCTTCCGAGGCGGAGGTGGCATCGCAGGAGTCCCAGGGGCTGAAGTCTCTGGAGTGGATGGGGGCGATTCCATCACCGCTTGGTTGAGTTCCGCCCCTGGCGAGTCGACGGCTGGGTCCGGCTGGGCTGGATCCGCTGGTCTCGTTGGTGTTGATCGGTGCTGGGGGTGCACAAATGCACAAATGCAACTGATGTAAGAACCGATCGGCAAAGACTTAATGTCGACAAAAAATTAAAGACGGCTGAATTTCAGATCATAAACATCAAACGCATCATCAAAAACAATTAAACATCAAACACGTCAGTGTTTCTTTGATGGTCAGTTACTAAATACTTGTTGCACGTGTTTTTCTTGGATCAAAGTTAATAGACCTAAATGATTATATAAACAACGACATTTATTAGCATAATGTTCTTCTTGGTCATTTTTTATTTTTTATTTTTAGCACACGCTATACCACAGGTGTTACGGTGTCAAACTAGTTGTAAATTGTCACATTGGGAAATCCTTACTATCGGGCTTTTCCGTTGCTGCTCGCTTGATACGGAAATGTACGTATTCAGTCGTAATCTTCCGGCAGATCGACCGAACCAAAGGTTATTGGCCGAAGTGTCTTAAACGATCAGCAGAAGTATTCCGAGTTCAGGCGAAAACAGCGAAGTGCGAGTCTCACTTGTTGCAAGTTGTTGGTTTATTTCTTTGGCGATGATAGCAGTAGACGAATTCCAACGTAAATGAATAATAATGTGTAGGTAACAAAAGGTGTATTTGTAAATTTGTAATTATCCTTAACTGGTTATTTTTATTTGACTTTTAGCACGTTTTGTTTAGATGTCAGAACCAAGTATAACCGACCCGACTACGCTTGACGTGATTGTTACATTTCCTGTCATCGCCAATTAATCAAATGATGGGTTTTTTGTTTTGTTTATTTGTTTGTGTGCCTATTTCAAGTCAAGTCAGATACAAAAAAAAAAGCGTGTAAAAATCGCGATACGCAAAACTGTACCGCGGTTCGTATCGAGCTGATCAATTATCGTGATATACCGGTATACCGGTTTATCGTTGCAGCACTAAAAAGAAACCAATGAAAACTTATTTCAGAACACCAGTCTATCATTATTTGCAAAGGAATAACAAATTGTGATTTCATTCCATTGTTTTCTGAAAGTTCCACCCTTGTAATGTGCTTTGTATTTACCAAACTAATTGTTTTTACATTATAATTTTTGGGAAAACATATTTCGAACACCTTTTTATGTTCTATAGTTATAAATTATTTTGTTGAATGTCACCGCAAGAACACTGATTATCATTACATTGTAACATAAAGTAAAGTTTGTTTTATTTAACGACGCCTCTAGAGCACATTGATTTTTATCTTATCATCGGCTGTTGGATGTCAAACATGGTCATTCGGACCTATTTCTTTAGCGGAAACCCACTGCCGCCACATAGGCTACTCTTTCCCATAAGCAGCAAGGGATATTTTATATGCACTTTACCAGACAGGACAGCACATACCACGACCTTTAATGAACCAGTTGTGGACCACTGGTTGGAACGGAAACATTGTAACATTGAAATACCTTCTTTCTGCAATATGGCCTATCAGAAATTGGAGACGATCATAGAATTGTCCTTTGTTGACAGTTTGTGCCCCTGGTCCACTTCTTTGAGTCTCCTTCACTTTTCTGCGCATGGCACTGAAGTAGTCTTTTATATTCTTCCATTTCTGTTTACATTGTTCCCCTGGAAAAGATTAAAAAAAAAATTAAACCCTTATTGTGTGGAACATATATATGTATTTGTGTAATACGCGTCATCCTGCAATATACCAAGTCATAAATATGTAACTTATAATTGGATATGTTTTTTCATGAGAGATCAGTTTATTTCAGTGTTTATTTGGTGACTTCCTTATAGATAGTAAAAAGGATTTTTGTGCATCTATTCTGAATCATATGAAAGAACACTGTTCCTGTATGGTTTTCAAAGGAACTTAATTATACGAAAACGTCTTCAGTTTTAAATTGTAGGCCTAAATTGAGTTTGACAGTTGTCTGGACTAGAGATCATTCTGTAAGTATGTTACATTCATTTAATAATTTGTGTTAACTTCAATAAAATGGCACCATATTTTTATAATTTTTTCGTCTTCTTCCTACCTGATTGTCCGTGTATAGTAGCCTAATTTGGATGGTCAAGTAATTTAAAGTGTAATCTTTGCATTATCAAACAATGTGACGAAATTTCTGTGTTGTAATAAGGACGTAATAATCACAGGGGTGTTTCATTACTTTGTTTTATTTGATTTGTCATCATTTAAGAATACTTGTTATACCAAGTACTTACAATCAAGACCCTCCACGTCCATTTGATCAGCAATTTTTTTTCCACGTGTTGGTGGTTATAAGTTTATTCCTGTGATCCCTACAATGTACATCATAAAGTAAAGGATTCTCCTCCACACAGGTTATGAGCAGGTCTTGCTGGTCTGTAGTCAGCTTCGGGGCTTTCCTCCCAGAAGTGTTGTCCATGGCGTAAAACTAATCAGATTAAACAGATTTCAACGAGGACAATTATCTTAAAAATGGCGCCAGCAAACATTCCGCGTTGTGACGTCACCGCGAAGAAAACTCGCACGCGATTTTATCGCTCATCGATCGATCCATTTTTCGCGGTAATGGAAAATGCATTGTATTGATAAACTCGCGCGCGGAAACGCGGTAATGGAAAGCGGGCCTTAGAGTTTAATCGCTGGTGCCACTAGGGGAGTGGCAGAAAAAATCCAGCGATGGTTAATTTAGTGTTTCGTTTTGGGTACCAAGCCTGCCAGAAGGAGAGATGTGAACCCGGCCGATCCATGGAAAAACAGGCGACTCCTCAGTTGTCCTCTAAAACAACACGATTAAGTCATTTAGAAGACGTGGCGAACACTTTAATCTATAATATCTAGGGCAGTAGACGAGGTAATATTAACCAAGCCACTACCAAAGGCACAGACCAGACACCTGCCCTGTTAAATTACTTTTTTTTATTTCTTTTTTTTATTAAAAATATAAAATAATGATTAAAATATGGATAAAATATACATAAATATGAAACGGCAAACCTATCAAATTTATAAAATAAAAAAAATAATACAAAAAAAATAAAATAATAATAATAATAATATTTAAAAAATAAAATAATAATAATTAAAAAAAAGAAGGAAAAAAAAAAGAAGGAAAAAACAACAACAAACAAAAAACAACAAAAAAACAACAACAACAACAACAAAAAACCCCCACAACCAAAGCCAAAATTAAAAGACACACATAATTATAACATGCAATTTTCCGGAAGGGGGAGGGGATTACTGCCAGATAAGCCCCCACCCAACATCCTTTCTATAACCCAATAGCCAATGTATTTTGTGTGCTGGAGTGTCGTTAAACATCAATTCTATTCTATTCCTCGCTATCACTGTCAAAATGACCATATGTTTGACATCCAATAGCCGATGATTAACAAATCAATGTGCTCTTGTGGTGTCGTTAAGCAAAACAAACGGTTTTTTTTTTAAAATTTAAAGCTAGCACTGTTGTGCCCTCATTCCTTATCCATGCATAACATCCTGGTTACATTTACAAGTAAATCACCCTGGTTAATTTCTCGTGTTTTTGTTGGCTCCAGGTTAACCAATCGTTGGAAACAAGTCACTGATCTTCCTAGTTGGCATGTCAGCACTGCACTGTGGCTTTGCTTAACTCGACCCCCACCCACTTCTGACATCATTGTAGGGGAATTACGACCCGTTTAGTGATAACAAATGTTTTATGTATGAATTACAATTGTATTATATATAACATCTGAGTGCTTTATATGTTAGCTCTTTTTAGTGAATACTTAAATTCCAGACTGATTACTTAAAAATGAGTAGACCGAGAAAAATTAATTTCTGAACTTAATGCAATACTGCATAGAATGAATATTATGTTATTCATTATTTATTTACTTATTTACTTATTTATTTATTTTATGTGTTTATTTGTTAGTAGTATTAGGTCATCACAATAATTCAATTTCCAGAAGTTTTCATTCTAGGAATGAAAGCAAAACGCTCATTCTTAGATAAGTGTACAAAATTCCAATCCGGGCTGATCATAAAATTAACTTGTATTGATGAAACAACTGCACATAAAATCAAACAGACATATATCTTTGTTCCAATAATCTTTCAATGACTGACACAAAACAAGACTTTAAATACAATTATGTTTACAAGAATCAGCTTGTTTTGTTTAACGACACTACTAGAGCACATTGATTAATTAATCATCGCTATTGGATGTCAAACATTTGGTATTTTTGACTCGTAATCATCAGAGGAAACATGCTACATTTTTCTTAATGCAGCAAAGGATCTTTTATATTGACTTCCCAACAAACAGGAAAGCACATACCACGGCCTTTGACCAGTTGTGGTGCAATGGTTGGAACGAGAAAAAACCCAATCAGTTGAATGGATCCATCGAGGTGGTTTGATCCTGGTCGTTTCTTGGGGTTTCACTTTGCATATCAATTCAAAACGTGTGACCTACTGGAATACATGGCATGCTTTAATATAGGATATCCACTAAAAAATCATGACTTAATCATCATTAAGTGGCCATACACCAATTTGCCTTGCGGCTTCCCATGAAATATTCCTTTTTTTTAATGTTTTCTATTTCACAAGAACACGTCAAATGTATGTCACCTGCTTGCTAGTTTTATGGGATATCTTACAGAAGCAGGATTTTTGAATTAGTGATATACTTTTAAAGTCGCACGCCCTAGTTTCAGCCCGCGAAAATTAATTCTAATTTTGGTTAATCTACAAAACTGTAACACACTTAGGTCACGTTTTTATAAAATAGAGCGAAATAGGCAGGTTTTATATCGACAAATACCATGGGAATCCCCATGAACCAATTACTTGAAATAATTTTGAAAGTTAGTATTCTGATGTCACCGGTAGATGTCGCTCGAAGCACAGAAATGCCTATGTCACGACAAATTTCCCAGAGTGCATACAGACTTGGGGTGCGTTCCTTTCACCTCTCCTGGGCATGTTCCAACTGTTCTGTCCAGTGAAAGGAATGAGTTTGGAACAGGAAGTTACTTTACCAACATGGGTGCTTCTGTTGAGGAAGTGGCTGCTGCAGCAATCATGATACTTGAATCGGAATAAGACGACAATGATAGTCCGTCACTGACCACGTTGACTATACTACAGTGATATAATAAATTATATATATAAACCGCAATTAGCCTACATTTGCTATTCGGCACCCGGTACTAGTGGCTAACCTATTGTTATTAGGTTTATTATTGTTGGTGGTAGTAGTAGTAGTAGTGGTAGTGGTAGTAGTAGTACAGTCTGTAGGAACCAGAGGTGGGGAGGCACTTCCCATCCCCAGGACGAAAATGTAAGGTTTTTTGTCCTACTCTATTTAAATAAAGGTAACAATATAGCTTGTGTCCCCCACCCCCACCCCCCAAGGTTGTATCCCCTCTCCAAATATCGTAAGACTTAGCAAAAGTATTGGTTTTAAGGGTTTGTAACGTTTTGTATTGAGATACTTACTTGTCTGAACTTTATTGTTAATGAAAATGTTCACGAACTGTGAAGAAAAACTCACAAATGAACGACAAGCAAACAACAACAAATCGGATGTTGATTGCGCGAACCGTGCACGAGAACACAAACCGAACCAAAATGATAACGGTCACGTGGTATACCAACGTATGTGACGTTGAAACGGGAAGATCCCCTCTAAAAATAGATTAGACCTTGTCTGCTCAACGGTTTTTTTTCAGACGCGCGTGCGTTTTTAAGAAATACGAAAAATGCATTCTGTGGTATTACAAACACCAGGATTTCCAGGATTACCAAAAAACAATTCAGGTGAATGGAAATGTATATTCTAAATAATAAAATGTAAGTAAAGTGCAATTTCATTTGTGAGAAAATGGGTTTAATAGCGAAAAACAACGGCGTAATGGTTAACAACTAGGGCGTGTCCCTTTAAGGGCCATAGAATTAAGTAATAACAACCTTCTGCTGAGATATTTGCATAATCTACTAAATCCTAGCTGGCCACAAAAATGGTCGCCAAGTGACCATATTTTATGTCAAATAATATTGTTTAATTCAAATGCAGGGTTTTAGTGTGCAAAGAAGTCAATTATTGCATTCACTTTCTAATACAGAGATATTTTATCATTGCTTGAATCCAAGATGACTACTAAAATAGCTGCATAGACATGTTATATGCTTTGTATTAACTAACGTATAATCAATCTTTGGTAAAATGATCTAAAATACTATGGAGTGCCTGAAGCAGCCCAAAATATGCCAACTGCACAAGATGTCCCAATTAGGATATACTGGGCCGAACACCAATTGGGACATCTTGGGCCAAGATATGCTTAGTAGTTTTAACTGCCATATAAAAGGAATATACTAAACGCTACTTTGTTATAGTTGCTTAAACGCTTAAAAGTTTGTTTTATTTAACCACACCACTAGAGCACATTAATTAATTAATTAATTAATTAATTAATCATCGCCTATTAGATGCCAAACATTTGGTCATTTTTTATATAATCTTAAGCCCCGTTCACATGAGCAAAATGTACACTCATGAGTAAAAAAAAAAAATGTTTTCTTTTTCACAAGAACACGTCAAATGTATGTCACCTGCTTGCTAGTTTTATGGGATATCTTACAGAAGCAGGATTTTTGAATTAGTGATATACTTTTAAGGGTCATAGAATTAAGTAATAACAACCTTCTGCTGAGATATTTGCATAATCTATTAAATCCTAGCTCGCCACAAAAATGGTCGCCAAGTGCCTGAAGCAGCCCAAAATGTGCCAACTGCACAAGATGTCCTAATATGGGCCGAACACCAATTGGGACATCTTGGGCCAAGATATGCTTAGTGAAATAACAGTTTTAACTGCCATATAAAAGAAATATGTTCAACGCTACTTTGTTATATTTGCTTAAACGCTTAAAAGTTTGTTTTATTTAACCACACCACTAGAGCACATTAATGAATTCATTAATCACCGCCTATTAGATGCCAAACATTTAGTTTTTTTGTTATATCATCTTAAGCCCGTTGACATGACCAAAATTTACACTCATGAGTAAATATATATATATATATATATATATATATATATATATATATATATATATATATATATATATATATATATATGCATATTTTACCCACGTGTGCAAAACTATATTTGCTAAGTGTTTACATTGCTACTATTTAAAAGGAAGATGGCCTAAGTCTAATCTCATTTCAACAAAAATGGATGGACTAAGGTTCCGACGACGTAAGCAAGTTTTGCTGTGCGTACACTTGACCAAAAATAGTCTAAAATACTCGAGCAATACTTTCACTTATATACAAATGTTAATTTACATGTGGTCTCCAGTAGGTGCAAATTATCCAAATTACACGTGAGTATATTAATTCATGTATGCAAATGCGTTCATATGACTAAATTTACTCAGGTATGCAAATTTGCATACATATATAACCAAATACTCTTGTATGCAAATATTTGCATGTGAACAGGGTTTTAGAGAGGATGTGTATCTGCTTATGTTTCTACATATGCATGTACATGTGTGTGTGTGTGTGTGTGTGTGCGAGCGCGTGTGCGCGTCTGCGTCTCTCTCTCTCTCTCTCTCTCTCTCGTCTCTCTCTCTCTCTCTCTCTCTCTCTCTCTCTCTCTCTCTGTCTGGTGTGTGTGTGTGTGTGTGTGTGTATTTATTACCCATATGGTCAACAATATACGGTTTCAAAATATCATATTTTCCCCACTCCCCACTCTATCTTTATGGCATGAGCTATAATAATACATTGCAATCTGTTATATAGCACACTACTGATGTAACTATAGTTTTTATGGCAGCTGCAAGCTTGTGACTGTCGTAGCTATGGTATTGTCATTATTCCACATCACTGTAATTGACATCGCTGAATATTATTAACCTCGATTGTGAAGCGATTACAATCATATTTAACGTTTGTTATAAAGCACACTTTGTGGATAATAAATAAATTATAACGTTCGCAGGAGTACTATACGAAATTTATATAAAACTCTTTTGGAATCGTTTTATACAAAGTTCCCAAACTCGTTTGATAATATGTATACAATAAATTACAATTTCCTTATAAAACAACTGCTGCTTTAATGGCGGCCATTTTAGAGTTAAATGACGTTGCAGTGTCTTCATTAGTTCAAAATTATTTATCTGACCCTAAAACCCAATCATAGACATCAGTTTTGTTATAGCTGATTTCAAGTATCAGAGATACTACCAGTTCTGTGTTTTAGCTGCCATCTTGACTGTTCGAAAATGCGAAAGAGTTCAAAGTTTGCACCCCTCGGGTCGTCAATCAGTACCTTCCGAAGATGCAAAAAAATACAAAAAACAATTCAGTGATCTGCCGCAAATACCCTTTTTTTAGGGGGGGGGGGGGGTGGCTATCTATGATTCAAATAATGGTGTTATGTTCTAGTTAACAAGAATTTATTATAAATGAAATATATTAGCATTGAAGTCCAATCACTTGCTGGCCTGAGAAATTTCAACTTATGGCAGCAAATGCCACATAAAAATAATTCGACCTTGACCTTGGAGCAACCGTGACCTTAAAAAGTGGGCAGCTCCATCTCAAATATTCTGTCAAATTAAAGTACTAGTGTGTCCAGTTTAGTGTTTTAAAACTGCTTTTCTAAACATTATCTAAATTTCACCTTTGACTTTCACCTCTAAAGTCGGGTAGCCCCCTCTCAAAACAACCATATGGTCCTAAAGTAGAACTGTGCGAAATTTGGTGCTTTTGGGCAACGTTTCACAATATCGCCCAAATTAAAACTAGATACTCACTACATAAACGCAAAGAGGTAGGCTTTTAAATCCCAATCAAATGTCAAGTTGAAAAACCCACCCTCTTGTTATTTCGTGAATGGCTCAAAAAATATAATGGGTGTAAAATTATATCTAATCCGAGCTCCTAGTTGTATCCAAAGTACTTTTCAGCATGGAAGAACGATGTATGTCCGCGCATGATTGAACAGCGCAATGATCAAATGTACATGAGGGAGATTGGCAAGGGTGGTGGTGGCAACAAATCCAAGATTCTCTGTGTAAGTACTTTATGTATGGCCCCTACTCTAGACTGCTATCAAAGTAGATAATCCCACTTATTTAAACCATTTTCTAACTCGCATGTTGGTTTCCCGTATTGGCAAGAAAAGGGGTGGTACATGTTAGGAGCGGCATCTAACAACCACTTGCCTGTCAGATCAGGCATGTCCCTTCATATTTACATCTATTTTGAACTGTTTTTAGTCACTTGATCATAGAGGCCACCTTTAAGGTCCCACAGATAGCTTATATAGCGAAAATTGACCGTAAACTAAGGTGAATACTTTAAACACAAACTGAACTCCCAAGAAGGTTTTGTGTGGTTTTAAGAGGGAGTCGTTATTCAACGGGGGTCAGTTCGTGTGGTGAGTCGTAGTACTAGGTTTTTCTGCATGAAGTAATTTTTCTAGTGTAGAAAACACTCTTTTGCCCTAGAAAAGTGACAGGGGGTCAATATTCTACGGGAGTCAACATACCACATTACACCGGTACCGGACTGCAAACCCAGTACCTACCAGCCTTATGTCCGATGGCTTAACCACGACACCACCAAGGACAGTCATAATAACAATACAAGTGTCTTAGCATCAAAAGTCTTAACAGATTTTGCTTCGCTGAAAATCATTTGGCCCCTACTTGAGGACAAAAATGGGCGATTTTTTAGTCCGTTCTTATATATATAAAGGTAAAAATCTAGCTGGAGACCTCCCCACTACAGGTTGTTCCCCCTCACCAGGGTTGCACCTTCCACCACTTAAGATGCCGTTCCTACGGGCCTGTACAATACACACGCACACCAGAGCATATATCCATACAATGAGATTATTGATATGAATGAATAACGAAGTGTCAGTTTGTTTGCGAAGGGATTTTGTAGTAATAATAATGGAAATTGTAAACTTGAAATTAAATGTGTTGTAAGCGATAGGTATCTTATACGTGTTATCAGACACTGAGCTAATATCAAGGTCCGCCGATGAGCTATATACAGTCCTAGATAACTGCACATAGTTGAGAAAAGAAAACGCAGATAATAAACGTGATGGAATGAACATCTTGTGGTTCCTTTAGTTTTTCTCAACTGTATAGTGGGTTTGTTTATTGACTAAAATATACTATCATTAAAAGAACTTCTATTTAGTTCATGCTTGGCGCAGAGATACGATTTTGATCACGAAATCCGGTTTTGTCATTCAGTTTTATCAATATAACAACACTTCGTTGATTATAACCACTATCACAACATGATAATGTAGATCTGAAGTTAACGAGTCAAAAACGTTTTTTAAATTATTTTTTTGCTCAGGCACTTTACTTTGTTGTTTCTTGTCTGTGTTGCCAACTGTCACCAGAGGATAATACTGTCGATATTTTATTTTGGTGGGTTTTTTATATGTTCCACCAAAACGAGATACACTATACATTTCCCAAACTAACGACCAAACACCCACGCATAAAACGAGAGAGAAAATGAACAATCATTGAAAAAAACCTATTTACTTAATCATTTGATCCTGCAATCACTATATATATTGCCAAGATATGATGACTAGATACATTTCTATATTTTTGGCCACTGACCAAAACTATAGCTTTTTGTGAAGGAAATATTTCTACACTAATGCTGATCAGCAAAGGAATGTTATATTGTTTAAAGTTACTTATTCTTTTATTTGTAGTTGATTTTTAGAAACCGTTTTTTATTTCAAAATAAGAAATAAATTGTTGCTATTTAAGAACTATACTCTTCAATGAATGAATGAATGAATGAATGTTTAACGACACCCCAGCACGAAAAATACATCGGCTATTGGGTGTCAAACTATGGTAATGCAAATAAATAAAGTGATGATCAACATCAATATAAAAATTGAAGGTTTAAACAAAAACAGTGTAAAGAACTGTGCAAAAATACAAATACAAATATCACAGAATTTTACGGACACCGAATTTTACTCTAAACTTCAATTTGTGCTGTATTGGCCATTCTCAAAGAGAATGTTATACCCCTGCACCACGATGAGGTTACAGCACGCGCAGGGGAAATATTCATCTATACTCTTCAAAAAAAAAAGTAAGGGAACTCTAATAAGAATTTACAATTGCCAAAATTGTAAGGTATATTAGCTGTGGGGAATAGTTATATGATAATAGTGAATTAATTGGGCAAACATTACAACCAGTAGTTCAGTATTATAGTAGGTTTTATCACCACCAAAGATCTTGAAGGACGATTGGGGTCAGAAGTGAAATTTGAAAGTTGATGTTTTTTTGTATCAGTAAATCGCAAATTCAGACAATAAAAATGATTAAAACAAAACAATAACAACTGTATAAAAGAATGAAAAAGATTGACAGAAATAATGTTCCACAGTGATTAAAGGACATTCCTGGAAATTGTCAAAATCGAGAATGACATCCCACGCACGTGTACGGGGCAACTGCGTAATGCATGTGCAAATTATGGAGTGTGTTTCGGTGTGTTGATAAACAGACCTGAACGTTCTTTACTAGGATGTCTGTGGTCTAATACTAATACTAATATTTCAGGTTCCCCTACTTTTTTTTTGAAGAGTATATTTTGTGTTCGTGTATAGATGTAGTAGGCGACAAGGCATTCAACATGAGGACATATTACTCCGGAAAACGGTAAAGCTGAGATATAAAATGGTTCATTTCATTAATGTTTCGTTTTATGTGGATTACAGGATAAATAAAAAATAAAAATAACTGGTTACTGCTCAGGTCGAATGGCAATTTTAACCTTCGCATAATAAAGCTGATATCTAAAGACAGTAATCAGTTATTCTCTCTATATTTGTTTTTATTAAACACTGGCTGAATGAAAACTAACACAAAGATCAAAAATAAGCTATATTTATTACAAACCAACAAAAGTTTTTGTTACTTAATGGTGCAAGTACAAAGAGTACATAATAGGGTAGTACAATGCACCAATTAATTTACAACCATTGTATTTAAAGATAATAGCAGTCATATCTTGTAAGCACAAATTATGCCTGTATTATTAGACGCATTGCCTATATTGTTTAGACGCATTGCCTATATTATGATTAGACGCATTGCCTATAGTATGTTTAGACACATTGCCTATATTATGTTTAGACGCATTGCCTGTATTATGATTAGACGGATTGCCTGTATTATGTTTAGACGCATTGCCTATATTATGATTAGACGCATTGCCTATATTATGTTTAGATGCATTGCCTATATTATGATTAGACGCATTGCCTGTATTATTAGACGCATTGCCTATATTATGTTTAGACGCATTGCCTATATTATGATTAGACGCATTGCCTATATTATGTTTAGACGCATTGCCTGTATTATGTTCAGACGCATTGCCTGTATTATGATTAG
>NC_054706.1:56998699-57056875 GCF_016097555.1 Gigantopelta aegis
AAAGAATTTCGTTCTACTATAGCAGGCTACATCTTTGTCATAGTGACTGATCGGGATCCAGCAACTAATTAAATGTTGGCCTAGGCTCCTGAATTACATGCAATGATCAAAGGCTTTAAACATTCAGACAAGATTCAACGTTTCTGATCACCAAAGTGGGATCAAATTAGTTTTATGAGCCTTGTCGAACCGTATGAACTGTTATATGACGTTTCATTGGAGGTTTTGACCAGAGAGATTGTCTTCTTGCTGGGCTTTCCGACAGCTACTAGAATTACAGAACATCATTATCAAGATGTGGAATTGGTTCCTTTTTGGTGTCAAAATTTGACAGTTTTTTATGATGCAAGTATTGCCATCGATACTGTAACACGATGATGGTGAAGGCCTGTATTTCTGTCATGTATGGGCCACAAGTTTTACATCGAAGGAACAAGACCAATGGAAGTGGCCTATATTTATCCTGTAACAAGAGCCATTTGAATGTCATCAGGTAAAACAGTCTCCATATGGATCTACTCTACTTGCTACAGGTGTTTGGAGATAAAGGCGTATGTCCGCAGTCTGCCTCTCATTTGCTTGAGGCAACAGAACTAGTGTCAACGATGTCATTGCACTGCAGCAGCCCAATTAACACCAATGTAACGGGTGTTGGGATGTTTTGTCTTAGTCACTAACTCAGTGATTGCTAAGCACTACCTCAAAAATATCTCCATAGATGTTGACAATTATCGTGACCAACCCTTTAATATTATATGAGGTTTGAAAATTAACAATGCTCCTGTACCTTTCTATTGAACTATCATCATTTCAGATGCCTTGGACCAACTCAGCATCTGAAGGACAAGTTTGGCAGTGGCTATCTCCTGGAGATCAAACTACACAGTAGACGAGACGACATTGAAAGGAATATGGACAAACTTGAAGCTCACCTAGCTCGTCTGTTCTCACAGATAGATTGCCTGGAGCGGTTTGCCGAGCGTGGTTGGTACAGGATTCCCAAAAGTAAAAAGATGCTCTCAGAGGCGTTTTCAGCACTGGAGGACAGTAAGTGTCATTTGTTAAAACTGCAGTGACTGGTATATTTTTTGTTTGGCTATATTTGCTAGGCCATTGAAATTAAATTACTACATAGTTTCTTGTTAAAGTTAGCTTTTGAGTTTGTCCCCGCATCAAACGTTTGATTTGTTATTTCATTATTTGATTTCGTTATTATTTTTTAAAAGGAAATAAGTCCGACAAAAACTATTCCCAATTAAAAAACTTTATTTCAGTCACGTTTGCTATAGGTGTACCTAACCTCGCCCTCCCCCCCCTCCCCCCCTCCCCCCCCCCCCCCAAAAAAAAAAAAAACGCCACGTATCCTTTGTGAGATGGCTTATATGTGCACAAGACTATGTAACTGACTTCTGGACAACTACACATAAAATGTATGTAGTGATTCTGGTGCAAGAATTCTCGCAACCAGCTGATCACGTGACAATTAACAATGGTTGCTGCTGCTCAATGTGACGTCTGCTAACCCTTTCACACTGACAAAATTACGAGTGAACGTATCTTTCGGACGTTCATTTATATTAATTGCAGGAATGTTAACATTAAAGTTCATTCCATGACATATATGTCACATTACAGTTTCCCAGCATTTTCAGTGCATGTCGATGATTTGTTACAGATCGTCCAATGAAGGGTGAAATAGTCGTGTGTCGTGCTCGCATTTCGTCATACATACATACATGTACTTGACCCATTTATTTATCTTGAAGAAGGATCCTCCACCTCATTGTGAGCACTGTCAGTGTATACTGACGGTATGCCACATGTTGGTAGAGTGTAATCATCTGAAAGGAACTAGATATGATGTACACATGTATGTGTTCGAAGAAATGTGATGGAATTATATCGATTCCATCCTGAACTTGTATTGCAATTTGTTCATGATACTGACTTTTATTATAAATTTTAATTTTACCTATCTGTGATATTTGTATTGGTTGAACAGTTCTATATACTGTGTTTGAATTTGATTGTTGGATTTTTATATCGATGTTATTGATTACTTCATGTTTGGATTTACCATAATTTGACACCCAATAGCCAATGTAAGTTTCGTGCTGGAGTGTCGTTAAACATGCATTCATTCATTCATTCATTTATACCAATTCATAACAGTGCAAGAGTTCTGACATTACTTTACTTGTCAGTAAATATCGTATTTTATTAATTGTTTCTTTAAAAATCCTCTTGTTTTTTTCTTTTAAAAATATCGGAAACGAAAAAAGATAACTATATTAATATAATAATACTTATCTGAACTGCAAACAAAAACTTCATTTCCATTAAAACGTATTTCAAATTTTCTATTATTATAATATATTTTCCACTGACTACAATAATATATTGCAGTGCTCATAGACTTCAATTTACTACCAGTGTTCACCTAGTCCAATAAATATTATCAGGAAATAAATACCATTCAATTTGTCTAGATACAAATGTAAGTACATTTTACAGACAGTCACTGTGATTTTTTTTATTAATTCAGTTATGGCTAAATTTGTCCTCGATCAGACACGATAACATGTTTATTTTTAAACTAAGGTTGGATGCTTAAAAACGTCTACCGATAGACATTCCCTCCTTTAGTCACCCAGTAACATTCGCTAGTAGAAATCTGGCATGCATTTTATTATTTATATATTATTGTTGACCTTTTTTAGTGAAGAGTTCACACAATGTAGAAGAATACAGCTTTAGTCAGTCTACCTTGGAACAGGTAAATATTAAAAACAAATTGAACATATTTTCATTGTGTCTACATATATATACTCTTCAAAAGAAGAAACGCAAAACCACATTGTCGTAACATTTGGAGAATTGATTTAATTATTGAATGGTGAGTCGGATAATTACCAAATGTTGCAGGATTGTTCACAATTCACTCTAGTCCATTGTGAGTAAGTGATAGGACACACCACCAAGGTCAAGGTCATCTGGAGTCAATACCGGGTGTGGCCTCCGCGTGTGTTGACAACTGCCTGGCACCGCCTGCCCATTGAAGCAACCAGAGTACGGATGACGTCCCGGGGGATGGTGGCCCACTCGGCCTGCAAGGCTGCTGCCAGCTCGGGCAGGGTCTGGGGCTGTGGTTGTCGCTGTCGGAGGCGTCGGTCCAACTCGTCCCATAGATGCTCAATTGGGTTCAAATCCGGTGATATCGATGGCCAAGGAAGGACATTAATGTTGTTGTTCTGTAGGAAAGCCGTTGTGAGACGTGCTGTGTGAGGCCTGGCGTTGTCATGTTGGAACACTGCGTTGGCGTTGGCCATAACTGGAACGATGTGTGGCCGGAGGATCTGGTCAATGTAGCCCTGTGCATTCAGGTTGCCCTGCACGTGGACCAGGTCAGTTCTGCCAGTGTGTGAGATGGCTGCCCACACCATGACACTACCCCCGCCGAATCTGTCCACTTCCTGCACGCAGTTTGCCGCATAACGTTCACCACGACGCCTATACACGCGACATCTTCCATCATGACGTCGGAGCAGAAATCGGGACTCGTCACTGAACCACACCTGTCTCCATCGCAGTTGAGGCCATTGTCGATGAATCTGGCACCACTGCAGTCGGAGTCGACGGTGTTGTGGTGTTAAGATGACACCTCGAACTGGACGTCTGGCACGAATTCCTACCTCACGTAGGTGGTTCGTACGGTCTGGTCGGATATCCTGCGCAAACCTGGTATTGCTGCGGCTGTGGAGGTGGCAGTAGTCAATCGTTCCCGAAGGTGGCGTACCCGGATGTAGCGATCCTGCCCGGGGGTAGTGACCCGTGGTCGACCGGATCTAGGGAGGTCACGTGTTGATCCATGTTGCTGGTAACGGTCCCACAGTCTGGAGATGGTGCTTGGGGACACATGGAATGCCCAGGCAACGGCCGTTCTGGATTCGCCTGCGTCTAGTCGGCCGATGGCATTGTTTCTCTGCGGTTCACTGAGACGTGGCATGTCCTGGATTGTCAACTGTCGGCCAGATACAGAGGCCAGGCAAGCGAACACCCTTCACTTTTATACTGTCGGTGTTCATGTTGCACGTGCAGACAACGCACGTGCAGTGGTGACATGGTTTGCACGTGGCTGCGTTTTTGCGAATATTCACATTTTGGAACTTTATTGTACAGTAGCTGCGTTTTATCGAATGTAACCGTGGGAATGTGTTTGGGACATGCAATGACCTTATATTCACAAAGCCTGAACCGGTAGGAAACATAAAATCGGAGTTATAACCCATTTGTACCCTTTTGCGTTTCTTTTTTTGAAGAGTAAATATATATATACTTTACGACAATCTGATTAGCTGAACGGTGTGGGGATTTTTCCCCTATTCATATCTCATTGAACCAAAATTATTAACCCATGAGCCTTCCCGCACCCCACTTGCATTACTTTTCTGCAAATAGCCGGATTATTTAGGCTTCAATTACATTTCCTTTTGTCTGTTCTCAAGTCAAGATAAAATTATTGGGGAAACCCCCACTACAAAAACCTTTAGTGGAGGCTGAGAATGGCTATATAAAATGTTTAAACTGCAAAGAAAGTTGCTAAGTAATGTTGATGTTCTATATTTCTGTTAAGTTTAAACATTATTAATACCTCGACTATTACTGTGTGTGTATTAAATGTTTGTTCATATTTACGTATTTTAAGTTATCTAACATTTAATCATTGTTTACGTTTATTGGTTGTGATTTTGAACTTGCTAAATCCGTGATCGTGTTTCTTGTACTTAAGACTGGAGAAGTGTGGTATGTGCTATACTGCCTATGGGATGGGGCATATAAAAGATATCCTGCTACTAATGTAAAAATGTAGTGGGCTTCCTGTCTAAGACTGTATGTCAAAATTACCAAATGTTTAACATCCAATAGCCGATGGTCATTAAATCAACGTCCTCTAGTGGTGTCGTTAAAACAAATTTTTTTTTGGCATTCTGACGTAAAACAAGTATCAACGACATTTACACAAATAACACTATAAACATATTCAATTCTAAAAATATATACAAATTCGTGTGCATCCTATTCTTAAAGTAATAAACTTAAATTACAAGAATTGATTGTAATTATTGCTCGGTTCATGCAGTATAAACCGAAAAAAACAGAGATACACACTTTGTATGGATCAACTGTGTAGTCATAAAATTAATTTGCATAAAGTGAAAACTAAATGCAGTTAATTCGTAAATGTACAAAAACAGGCACACACATGCATACATACACACCCATACACCCATACATAAAAGTGTATTGCCGTTGCTTGTGCAGTTACTTAGACCTGCTAAGGTCGTTTACCTGTCTACTGGGTGTTTAGTAAGATTGGTTCATTTTGGGAAAACCAAGCTGGAGGTACTGATTTCTTCAATGAAAGGTTCCATTTTACATGTTTGTGTGAGAATGAACTGAGTGAGTATGAAATGATCCAAATGAGTGAATCTGAGGGATTTCCTTTAGTAACCAATTTGCACTCACAATTAGAAAACGTATTGAATGTCAGCCGCGAAAGATGTACTGGTGTTAAGAGTTACATATCAGCCAGATACCCGTCTGTTAGAGCAACACCATAGTGGATGAGGTATACTATATCACAGGACTCCAGACAATGCTCAGGATCTGGATGTTTCCAAATTAGTGTTTTGTTCTGTGATATGTTTCGATGCTGCTTCTGTTTCTGGTACATTAAAAATCCCACCACGTCTACGGACAGGCATTTTCGATGTTTATCACGGAAGTTAAATGTAGCGAGTAACGAACGACAACTCTTGCATGCAAGCTACCAGAGTAGTGTCCCATATATCACACCTTGTTTCTGTTTCAGGTGTTTTTGGACTTCGCCAAACAGCAGCATGATGACGACATCGGCCATCCTTTTCAGAGAGACTCAGTGCGTCGGTCCATAACAAAAGATGGTGTGAAACCCAGCGGCGGTCCTGATACAAGGAACAAGATGAAATCCAGTTCGAATCCTGAACCAGAGCACAAAAACAAAACCCGATTCAGTTCAGAGTCAAAGGACAAAGGGAAGAGGAGTCCAAGTCCTGGATCAAATTATGAGAAGAAAATCACTTATTTGTAATAATTAATACTTTTGTTGAAACTGTACATTACTAAGTTGGTTTTCTCCGTAGAAAACTAGTGTGTATCTAGACATTTGTACATTCTGCTATATGAGAAAACAAGTGTAACCCAGAACCATAGTTACTTTTTATTTATATCACAGAACAGATATTTGCATATCTAGAAACACTTAAAGGATAAAGACCTTTTTTATTATGCTTATTTATGGACTGAGTGGTTACTAACGGAGTGCAAAATAAATTATTTTGTGTAACAGAAGTGTTGAAATGTCAATGTTGATCAAATGTCATATCAAGCATACCGTTTTATATAGGACACCATGTATTATGAAAAAGCATAGCAATTATGGATATATACAAATCCAGGAAAATACAACAAAGATTTATAAGTTTTACTACTGAAAAGGACCTTTTAGTTTCACAAGAGAAGCTATGTTTATGATTTTAAAGGTAGTATAATCAAATAAAGAAAATTGTGATAAATATTATACATGTTTAAACAATGTTGAAACAAAATACATTCCAATGTGATTTAATGAAGTTCGTGAGATAAAACGGTTAGGAATCTGAACTGTTATTTCCTGAAGCAGGTTTCCTGAATAATGCAGGCTTATATTTGGGCTCATTATCCTCACATACAGCACCACAATTAATCATTGAACATGTTAAATAGCGGAATGTTGTTACACTCAAGACATGTTTCAAGTTCAATTTCTTGTGATAAGATTTGGTAAAACTTTTGTTTGTAAACAAAACCAATCGAAAAGTTGTATTGTCAAGCTGCATGTATCTAACTAACACTAAATATGTTCACCCGCACATAAACAACAATGAAATATCAGTTCTGTTACACTTAATTATATCCTAAACAGATCACGAATCAAGGGAATGTAACAAAAATAGAAGTCATTTTCTTCTGGTTGAATCCGTAAAACCAGGCGTTTCCTGTGCAAGTAATTAACAAACTCATAACCAAGATCAAGCGACTCTTCGAAATAATACAGCAAAAATTAACATTAAAGCTATAATACCTTTTGCTACCACACTTTACCCCAACAATACCGAATTATTTCAAAAGGCATACACAGTTTCGATATATTGCAACTAAGCGATACTATAATGAAATCCTAACTAATATTACAATAATTAAAAGTAAACGACAACCGCGGCAAAATTAAAGAAAATACTAAAAAAAAGGCGAAATAATCAGATCAAGACACAGCCCCAGAGTTAAAAAATGTAATGACCCACGGTCTGGTACTTGTGAACACTTGCTTGAAGGTTCAATATGTAATATAAATTCAAACGAATTTACTGCAAAGAGCAATATGACTTGTTCATCAACAGATATAATTTGTTTTTAACTGTACAAACTCTGATGAATTTTATAGCGGACTGTCAGTTCATCTCCAACAAAGAGTAACTGTTCATAGACAACACATTGTTCATGCTGAACACAGACACCTGCATGTTTCAAAACATATTGCTTCTTGTGCTACTTAGAATGTTAAGATATGTCCCAATATACAAGTATCTGCCAATCAAGAACAAACTGTTAATCTACTTTTGGACTTACAAAATGCATTTCATTAAGCTACATTGAATCGAGATTTAGCATAGACAATTGCGTACGTCTCACCTATTAGTTAAATTGTTTGTTGATATATGTATGTTTCCTATGTTATATGAAAGGTAGTGAACTCGGGATCCTAACCGTGACATAACCGTAACCGTAACACATAACCGTAACACATTTCTGTTCAATAAACTATTTTAAAAAAATACAATTTCACCACTTTTATATTGTATATGGTAAATGCATGTATGCATGCTTATATCATGCAACTATAGGTCGTGAGCTCATACCGTGGTGTCAGTTTGTTGATGCCAACTACCAAAAGCAGTTTGGGAAGAAGTAAATTAAAGTTTGTTTTTGTTTAACGACACCACTAGAGCACATTGATGTATTAATTATCGACTATTGGATGTTAAACATTTGGTCATTTTGACATATAGTGTTGGACAGGAAACTGACTACATTTTGACATTAGTAGCAAGGGATCTTTCATATGCACCATCCCATAGACAAGATAGTACATACCACAGCCTTTGATATACCAGTCGTGGTGCACTGGCTGAAACGAGAAATAGCCCAAAGGGCCCACCGACTGGGATCGATCCCAAACCGACCGCGCATCAAGCGAATGCTTTATCACTGGGCTACGTCGTGGCCCTCAGTTTGTGAAGAAGAAGACCAACGAGCTTGTCAAATATGACCCATAAATGTCCCAGATTTATAGGTAGACTGCACACCACTTGAGCAGCTGTTTCGTCATACTTCTGTATTATGAGGGTTGATCTTACATTTATCATAAATCTAATAGCCCACGGGCTTGGCCCTATTCATCTGGAATATGCCGCGCCTGGCCGCTTGTTAAAATAATATTCATTTAAATTTTCTCCGAAATTTTAAACTTTTTAAATATATGTATTTAAATTGTATAACATAAATGTTTTTAATTTTGTAATAAAAATATACATTATTTTTATATTCATATTTTTATAATTGGTGTTGGTGGTATAAGTGTATGTATGAGCGTGAATGTGTCAGCCTCAGGTATGTATGAGGGGGGAGGTTGTTACCTGGCAGTGACCTACTCCTCCACTCGCTAGCTCGACCATTTATTGTTTATAATTTATCAATTTATAATTTGATGTTTTTGTTTTTAATTATGTATAATATGTTTACAAGCGTGCTCGGTTTTAATCTGTTTTCTTATTTTATCTTGTTTTTAATATTATTGAAATAAAAAGAATTGTGTGTCGGAGCGCAGATGTCGGTGTTTTCGCTGCTGTGGTGCGATTTTGTGTTGGGGGTTTTGCCTTGTGTATGCTGGCTTCCGGGTGGGTTCTCGTGTTGAAACTTCTTGAGGAACACCGGAATTGGAGGGCACAGCGGTTGGGCTGGCTGGGGGGGGGGGGGGGGGGGGGGGGGGGATTCTTTTAAGGTGGGATGGTGTGGGGCGGGAAAAGTAGGTTAGGCGCTTAAGCGTAGGCGGTTTTGGCCGTAGGGAGTGTCCGGGTATGTTCGGGGGGGGGGGGGTGCCCTGTTCCCCTTACCCGCTCCTGGCGGGTCACACCGTGGTTCCCAATAGGCCCGGTGTCCCTATCTTTCTCCCAATCACTAAATAACTTCATGTGGCCTTGGCCTAAACTCCTACCTTAACCTCTTTACCTCCCCAAGGTCTATGGTTAAATATAAATGTTATGTTTATTTTCTTTTTTGGCTGCCCGCTCTTAAATTAAGCGTCAAAAATGTTATTAATTTATTTTTATTTGGATTTTTATATTATTATTAATTTCGAATTGCGCAAACAAAATACTTAAATTCCCCTATTATATTTTGGTTTGTTCAGAGACGGGCCCCGGGATAGACATGCTTGAAACCTCTGTGGTATAGGAGCATGTTAAAAGATTAAAGTCAAGTCTGTATTATGCCTGGAAGGAACAACACCCTGAAAAGTTCACTCTAATGAAAAATGTAAACAAATTGTTGAAACGAAAAGTCATTTTAGGTGGGGGTTTTTGTTTTCTTAGGCAGAGGACATGTACCTCTGGCACATATCTTGGATCCACCCTTAAGTCCACAACTGAAAAGTACAGGGCATTTGATCACCAGGTTTTGATTATGAATGTGAAAAGGGGGGGGGGGGGGGAATAACCCTTACAGAACTGCCGTATTTTAAAATCGAAAACCGATTTGTTCTTTACATAAGACTAACATTAACAAAATCCTCGGAAAAGAAAAGTGGTGATACATACTCCCTGAAGAATAGCTTTATTCAGTTATACGTAAGGGTAATAAACATACATACATACATAAATACATACATACATACATACATACGCACAGAGACATATAGATATATATATATATACATACATACACACACAGACATATATATACACAAAGAAAAAAGTTAAGCACCCCCATGAAATTTCTGACTGACGAATGAAAAAAAATTTGGCATGCAATTACTGACGTAATGAAGTCATGGCAATGTATGTGAAAGGCAAGAACAACATTCTGACAATAGGAAAACACAAACAATTGTCAGCTGTGGTGAATTTTTAATCACAATATGGTCGCAACCTCACCAGTCGTGTTTTCACCCCAAAATATACCCGTTATAAGTATGCATCTACAGAGTCCATACGACATTTGTAGATTGTCATTTCTGGGTAAAATGTTATCTAGACGACACTGACAGTCTAAACGTTCAGTACTTTATGTACCCTCCACGTGCTCGGATGACCGCCTCAAGCCTGCTCCTCGCCCTCCCAGTCAAGTGTCGGATCTTCTGACGAGGCAGCAACAGCCACTCCCGATGCAAAGCAGCTTCCAATTCTCTCAGATTCTGTACGGGGGGGGGGGGGGGGGGGGGGGTCCAGTTTCTGTATTCGACGGCCAAGAATGTCCCAAATGTGCTACAGGGGATTCAGATCGGGACTCATGGTGGGCCAAGGCGAAGTCGTCACAGCGTTGCTCTGGAGATGCGCCGTCACAGCCTGGGAACGATGAGGCCTGGCGTTGTCATTCATGTACTGAGGCCTTGTAGCGATTGGTTGGTTGTCGAAATGTGACACGACAACTGGTTCCAGGACCTGACGGATGTACTGGTCACCTGTCAAATTGCCCTGAACGGTGACCAGGTCCAGCTTGCAGTCATGGGAGATGCACCCCCAAATCATTACCGAGCCTCCTTCGTATGGGACAGTTGGTTGGATGTTCTTGGGTGCATAAGCCATATTTTTCCGCCTCCAAACCCTCATTCGCCCATCCGTGACGTGGAGCAGGACCCGGTTTTCGTCGAACCAATAAATCCTTCTCCGTGTTCTCAGATTCCACGCTCGCCGTGCTAGACACCATGCCAAACGTAAGCGTTTGTGTCGTTCTGACAGTAAGGGACGCTTGATGACTCGTCTGGACGCCAATCCCAACAGTTTGAGGCAGTTCCTCACCGTTCTTGTAGAGAGCTGGCGATTGGGCAGCCACTCACGTTTCAGCGCCGTGCTTGTTGCAAACGGTAGACGCCGTACCAGCCGCCCCAGTGCTACGTCTTCACGGTTTGATGTTGCACGAGGTCTACCTGACCATGGCAAATCCTTCACAGAGTTGGTTACGGCATGTGTCCTGACGAGTCTGCTAATTACTGTGTAGTGGTACCCCAGCTGACGGCCGATGGCTTTGAACGTCATACCTGCGTTACGCATTCCGATTATTTGTGATCTTTGATCCACTGATAATGATCGAACAGTGCAAGACGGCCACGTTAAATACCCAATTTGGGCACGCACCCATACTGCACTTTGGAAAAATCATGGGTGGCATGTTGCACGTGCACGCGACGATGAGATGTGACACCATTGTCATGCTTGCACGACCTCATCCTTTCTATGGAACGCCATGCCTGTCAGAATCGTCATTGCAATTTCAGTTGCAATGCATGCCAATATTATATAAGTAATCATATCTGGAGGTGCTTAACTATTTTCTTTAATCTGAAAACGTCCTACACCAAAATGATCGGCGATCTTTCGCGCACTTAAAGTGCCTTTCTCAGATTTGTTAATAACGTCGATTCTCTGTTCTAACGTTAAAGTACGATTTTTCGGTGGCATTTTGCATGCAAACGTATTCGTTGATATATTTCACAAACGCTAACATTGACTTGCAGAAGATATTTTGTGTAATTGAAGGTTATTACCCATGTGGCATGTTTGACTCATTTGTTTGTTTTATGTCACCGCAAATCCTTCAGTGGAGTATGACCGTTGATTACAGCTGAAAAGATCAGGTGTCCCTTAAATAATCCGAACACGGGACATCTGCAATGACCGCCGCCTTCAACAATTCATGTTTATTTAACAATCATGACTGGCTAGACACAATGAAACACCTAACATAATACCTCATTTGTTTAGTTTCTTGAGACTCAATAAAGTGACCATACATACAGATTACATTATGTACAGCCAATGGGAAGTCGTCTACTATTCAGTGAGGATGCTGAGAACCAATCGAATTACCCCACCAGTAACGGAAGTTACTGAGTGTCCGTTTGTTTTTCAATTACGATCAGAGAATTACAATGGAACTTTACTTTGATAGAAAATAAACCCAAAGCTTTTACATGACATGGCCATATAAACACATTTAATTTATAATATTTAAGATGACTGAAAACATTCCCAGTTATGCAGCCTTTGGATTCACACGTCGTTGACTGTGCTGTGCGATTACCCCCCAACCTGGGGGGACTAATCGCAACCTATGGCGCTCTGTTGGAGTACCGAGTCTCGTACACCGGGTCACGGGCAACCGTGACTTTGGTGTACGGAGACAGGATCGAGAAGAAGGGAAGGTGGAGGAAGAGGAGACGTGCGCCAGCGGCGGCGCAGGGGGAGGGGGGGGGGTCAAAACCGGTGGCTAAACCGCCGGCGGCGACTCCTTCTTCTGGACCGCCCAACGCCGCCCAACCAAGGAAGAGGACCGAGACGGAAGAGGTTTCGGAGATGGACAACCCGACACTACACCGAGTCCTGAAGACTGTCGCGGGTCCACATTACCGTCCCATCACCAAGATCCTAGCAGACTCCGCTTACCGGCAGTTCCTCCAGCATCTTGAGATCACCGACTACATCGGATCCCCCTAGAAGCCAACCTTTCCTAGGACAGGTAACAACCTCCTTTATTGGGCTAGTTAGACTTTAAACGTTTTCGACTGAGTTCAAAATTCTTAAGTTTATTTTTTTTATAAATAGTCTAACGCATTTTACTTTGGCGCCCGATCGATCGCTCAAAATCACTTTAAAAACCTTTTGGCTGAGCATTCTTAACTATTTTGGGTCAAATGTTAGAGTCCAGACATGTTTTGGAAGCAGTTACTCTTTGTAGACTTAGGTAAAATACAGGCTTCACCGAGGAATCGAAATTCAGCCAACCAGAGCACGGCTCCCACTCGGTGTTACTTCAAGTTTGCGAAGTGTCTGCTATTCGGTCCGCGCTCGCGTTGACCTTACTAAATGGCTTTTTTCCAAATTCCGCCCACTTCCACCCCCCCTCCCCCCCTTCCCCCCCCCCCCCCCCCCTGCTCCGGAGTTAGTCACTGGCGAAGTCAGAGGCTAAATCCGTAGTGGGCGTGCCTGAACCTCTGTGGATAGGGGCACGTTAATACAGTTGCCCATGCCCATGACTGAAAAAGTAAAGACATAACCAGCTATAAAATAAGATATAAGTTAATGGTAGCCCCCAATTGTTTTATATTTCTCTTCTTTTTCTAAAGTGGTCATACCTATTATTACCTTTTTCTATTTAAAATGTGACATTGTTCTTTAAAATTTCAATACGTTCAGTTAGTGGTCTAATGTCTGTTTTGACGGCTACTTTTCAATGCATTAACCTGCTGTTTTTAGACTACTGTTGTATCTACGCAGATCCTGTACAAATTGATAAAACAATATTACAATAATGGAAATGAGTGTATAAAAAATAATCTATTTCTAATGTCAGGATGACGTTACGTCATCTTATTGTTAATTTGAAAAAGGCAATATGCCGAAACATGTAAATAACTGAACTGTTGGTAGTAGTTTTATTATTATATTTTTTCAAAATGTAATTTTGTTATAATTCGACTTCATTAGAAGACTAACTACTACCATAATCGTATCTTCAGATCCAGTGCTACAGGTTATTTTTCTTATTTATACCATGACAAACAGGAATACTTTCAATATGGAACAGGAACTATTACAATTAGTCAATAAGCAGCTAAAGCATCACCTCCACAGTGAGTACCTTGATAAATATATTGAAGCTTCCATTATTCCGAAAGGCTTAAAAGTAAAATTACCATCAAGGTTACACATTAACGAACAATCTTCAAGATTTGTCCAAGCAATTGAGAAAACTTTGGAAGAAGCGTCATTAACAATTATCAAAACAATCGCACAATATCATTGCCTACGTGTACAAACGCTTGAAAAAGACATAACCATGCTCCATGAAACAATCTTAAAAGATTTAAACAACGACAAGAAAATAATGTTCATGATTGACAATAACATAAAATACAAAGTACAACATGAAAGGAACAAACTGATTTCACGTAAAGAAAAGAAGTTTACAGGCATGTTATCCAAACAACCAAAAAGCAAAGATGATGGAAAGACATCAACAAATAACGAGGATAACAAAAAACAAAAAAAACAAGTCGATCAAACACACATATTGAAGAATAAAAGTGGTTTTCCCCAGAAACCTACTGATGCTAACTCTGGAACGACATTGCTGTATTCGCAAATCGTCAAAAGAAATGTACCAGAACGTAATTGCTTAACTAACAAAAATGGCACACCAGCAAAGCTGCAATCTAAAGAGAAGGAGAAGGCAACAAACAACACAAATAGGAATGTTAAAACATCACACAATGTTAAAAAAAAACGAACAAAATGGGTCGGAGTGGAAAACAGTTCTTCCCAGAAAAAGAAACAACAATCTGAAACCGATAAATCGGATGCAGACGAAGGACGAGATAGTAGCACACATAAACAAAACCCTAATCAAACTAACAAGGTTAGTAGAAATCGCAGATTTATCTCCACCAAAAACCGGGCGAAATGGAAACGTATTAAACGCAAACATGACGAAATCAAAATGGCAAAGAAGAACATAATTAACATTTCCAACAAAAAACTAAACGATATAGAGTACAAACTTTTAGGAAAAGGATTGTCATTTTGTCCAACTCCAAAACCCGCTAACCAAAATATTTTAGCAGGTGATATATTCAAATTCTGTAGACGTTTACGGTTAATAGAATATTTTGGCAAAAAAACACATATTACTAATGATGATGATGCTAATAATGACAAATACAAACTATTATTTTCCAAGTTTAGGCCACATTCAAGTTGGACACCACCTCCCGGAAGAGACCAATGTCTTGACATCTTCATACACATTATAACACAAAGCATATTGAAAGAAAATAACAAAAAGAAACATTTTGGAAATATATCAAAAAGTGAAAGGAAGGCTCTAAGGAAACTAATAATGGATGACTCAATAGTCATAAAAAAGCCGACAAACGTTCTACCATTGTAATTATGAACAAAGACAGTTATATTGCAGAAGTCAAGAGACAGCTATCAGACAAGCGATTTTACAAAAAAAAAACAGAAACAGACTTAACTGAGGCTCATATAAAAATTGTTAACAAAATAATACATCAAATGCGCAATAATCAAGAAATTACAGAGGATGTATTTAAATGTTTAAAACACGAGGAACGTCAGACTCCACAGTTCTACATTTTACCTAAAGTACACAAAACTGTTAATAAAGACCTCCCTCTTGGATATCCAGGACGCCTAATCATATCCGGATGTAATTCACCAACAGAACGTATTTCGTGTCTCATAGATGACATTCTGAAGCCACACGTCGAAAAATTAGACTCATATGTACGTGACACATCGGACTTTCTTACAAAATTGCGTAATATACCAAATGTATCCAAAGAATCATTCCTCGTAACTATGGACGTTTCATCTTTATATACAAACATTCCTCACAACGAAGGGATTGAAGCAATAGAAAGAACTCTAACTGGTGATAATTACAACTCCAACATACCCATTAAAACAATTAGTAAACTAGTTGCAACAATATTAGAATCAAATAATTTTCAAATTAATGGTGAAAACTTTATCCAAATGTAAGGCACTGCAATGGGTACAAGAATGGCCCCAAGTTATGCTAATTTATTTATGGGTTGTTTTAAAAAAGTTCTGCTGAGCAAATGTGTTAGATCGCCGCTACTTTGGCTTAGATATATAGATGACATATTTTTTATTTGGGACCATTCTGAACAAGATCTTAATAAATTCATTGAATCTGCCAATCAACAGCACCCTACCATTCAATTTACATACACATATTCAAGGAATAAAGTTACATTTTTAGATGTCGATGTCATTAAAACAGATAGTGGGTCTTTTTCATCAACTGTTCACACAAAAGTAACAAACACACACCAATATTTACATTTCAAATCAGCTCACCCCAAGGCATGTAAAAAAGGAATTCCTTTCAGTCAAGCTAAAAGGTACACCAGAATCATTTCAAACAGTGACACGTTAGAAACTGAACTAAATAGTTTGAAAAAACACTTCTTGAATAGACTTTACCCTCCTGCCATTGTAAATAATGCTATAGAAAAAAAATCAATTGGACCCAAAGAAAAACATATCGAATCTCCTGCATCTACGTCTGAACAAAAAACAATGATACCTTTTGTCGTAACATACAACCCATGCCTACCAAATATTGGCCATATATTACACAGATATTGGGGAATTCTCGAACAGTCAAGTAAACTCAACATACTAGCACAAAGTAAACCAATTGTTCCTTTTAAAAGACCACATAATCTTAAAGACATGCTTGTTCATTCTAAACTACAATCTAATGATGATAATAAAAAGCACTCTGCATTAAAATGTGGTAAAAGTAAATGTAAAAATGACAAATTCCTTGAAGAAAAAACGCACTTTGAAAGCAGTCAAACTGGACGCGTTTATCCCATAAAACATACTATGACATGCTGTTCTTCAAACGTAATTTATCTTATCACTTGCACAAAATGTAGTATGCAATATGTAGGACAAACAGGGGGTAAGATGTCTTTACGTATGAATGGACATCGTAGCGACATCAATTTATATCCTAGCAAATCTACGTTGGTTAATACCCACTTTAATACGAATTATCATTCCATATCTAACTTTTCTTTTATGCCTATTGAACAAGTATTTAGCAGTGATGAACATCATCGACTAGTTAGAGAAAATGTTTGGATACACGAACTGAGAACCAAAACGCCACATGGCCTTAATGATAACGTTATATTTCATGTAAACTCATCTTAGGCATTCAGTAACGTTATAAATATCCAATGTAGTACAGTGACATTACTTTGTGTTTCCATGTTCCATAATTAATTAAATAATCTTGTCTTTATAGTAATTTAACAGATTGCTATAAAATGCATTTATACACTTATTATTACCTTTTTCTATTTAAAATGTGACATTGTTCTTTAAAATTTCAATACGTTCAGTTAGTGGTCTAATGTCTGTTTTGACGGCTACTTTTCAATGCATTAACCTGCTGTTTTTAGACTACTGTTGTATCTACGCAGATCCTGTACAAATTGATAAAACAATATTACAATAATGGAAATGAGTGTATAAAAAATAATCTGTTTGTCTCAATGACGTCAGGATGAGAATGACGTCAGGATGACGTTCCGTCATCTTATTGTTAATTTGAAAAAGGCAATATGCCGAAACATGTAATTATTAAATAACTGAACTGTTGGTAGTAGTTTTATTATTATATTTTTTCAAAATGTAATTTTGTTATATATATATATATATATATATATATATATATATATATATATATATATATATATATATATATACTCTTCAAAAAAAGAAACGCAAAAGGGTACAAATGGGTTATAACTCCGATTTTATGTTTCCTACCGGTTCATGCTTTGTGAATATAAGGTCATTGCATGTCCCAAACACATTCCCACGGTTACATTCGATAAAACGCAGCTACTGTACAATAAAGTTCCAAAATGTGAATATTCGCAAAAACGCAGCCACGTGCAAACCATGTCACCACTGCACGTGCGTTGTCTGCACGTGCAACATGAACACCGACAGTATAAAAGTGCAGGGTGTTCGCTTGCCTGGCCTCTGTATCTGGCCGACAGTTGACAATCCAGGACATGCCACGTCTCAGTGAACCACAGAGAAACAATGCCATCGGCCGACTAGACGCAGGCGAATCCAGAACGGCCGTTGCCAGGGCATTCCATGTGTCCCCAAGCACCATCTCCAGACTGTGGGACCGTTACCAGCAACATGGATCAACACGTGACCTCCCTAGATCCGGTCGACCACGGGTCACTACCCCCGGGCAGGACCGCTACATCCGGGTACGCCACCTTCGGGAACGATTGACTACTGCCACCTCCACAGCCGCAGCAATACCAGGTTTGCGCAGGATATCCGACCAGACCGTACTGAACCGCCTACGTGAGGTAGGAATTCGTGCCAGACGTCCAGTTCGAGGTGTCATCTTAACACCACAACACCGTCGACTCCGACTGCAGTGGTGCCAGATTCATCGACAATGGCCTCAACTGCGATGGAGTCAGGTGTGGTTCAGTGACGAGTCCCGATTTCTGCTCCGACGTCATGATGGAAGATGTCGCGTGTATAGGCGTCGTGGTGAACGTTATGCGGCAAACTGCGTGCAGGAAGTGGACAGATTCGGCGGGGGTAGTGTCATGGTGTGGGCAGCCATCTCACACACTGGCAGAACTGACCTGGTCCACGTGCAGGGCAACCTGAATGCACAGGGCTACATTGACCAGATCCTCCGGCCACACATCGTTCCAGTTATGGCCAACGCCAACGCAGTGTTCCAACATGACAACGCCAGGCCTCACACAGCACGTCTCACAACGGCTTTCCTACAGAACAACAACATTAATGTCCTTCCTTGGCCATCGATATCACCGGATTTGAACCCAATTGAGCATCTATGGGACGAGTTGGACCGACGCCTCCGACAGCGACAACCACAGCCCCAGACCCTGCCCGAGCTGGCAGCAGCCTTGCAGGCCGAGTGGGCCACCATCCCCCGGGACGTCATCCGTACTCTGGTTGCTTCAATGGGCAGGCGGTGCCAGGCAGTTGTCAACACACGCGGAGGCCACACCCGGTATTGACTCCAGATGACCTTGACCTTGGTGGTGTGTCCTATCACTTACTCACAATGGACTAGAGTGAATTGTGAACAATCCTGCAACATTTGGTAATTATCCGACTCACCATTCAATAATTAAATCAATTCTCCAAATGTTACGACAATGTGGTTTTGCGTTTCTTCTTTTGAAGAGTATATATATATATATATATATATATATATATATATATATATATATATATATATATATATATATATACATACATGTGTGTGTGTGTATATATATATATATATATATATATATATATATATATATATATATATATATATATATATATATATTATATTATATTATATTGTTGTGGCCGCGTCCCAACAATGTCCAGAGAATACAAATAACATACACAGATGACAAAGCCGAAGTGTTCCAGTTTCCAGAATTACAAGTTTGTTTAAAAGTTACGAGTTAATGTTCACAGGTACGTTTTCAACAGATAGATCTCTTCCTTTCAGCTCTAGTTATACTAAACCAGTGAGGACTGTATCTCCAATAAATATAAACAGCTTGCAGTTGTTTGTAAATATTACTTCCATAAAACAAGTTAATTAAATAGAGATGGTAAGTTAATAAAATTTACTTTAAAAACACAAGTTAAAATTATTCCAGTGTCGGAGAACTTTCATATGCACTTTCCCCACAGCCAGGAAAGCAAGTTCATGTCCCTTGTCCAAGTTTAACTTTTATTGCACTTTCTCGAGCACCGACGGGGTTCGAGCCAACGGGATTCAACTGTGTATATATTTATATATATATACATACACACACACACACACACACACACACACACACACACACACATATATATATATATATATATGTATAGGCTCGCATAATACTATTTTTATTCCTAATATATGATATGGAGGATACCTAAAAACACTGGTAATAACCTCTATATATTTTACATACTTTATATATTATATATCAAAACAATCAGGCCTCATATCAAAATTTCAAAATATTTTAAAAGTCTGTTTGTGGGGTCCACAATCATGACCCTTTTGCTACACCATATATTGAGATACGGTCTGCACGTGCTACCGCATGCGGGTAGTGAAACGTGCATTACGGGTACCCCGCACTGGGCAAAACACGTGTTTCAAGCCACCGTTCTTGCTGTTAGAAAACTGAGAAGATTTTGTGAATTAATTGATGTTATTAGAATATGGGGCCTCCCCAACTGTCAGATGCTGTCAGATGGCAGGTTATCGGCATGCGGAATGTGGGTATGTCCCTGAGAGCCATCGCAAGAAATGTTGGCCATCATGCATCCACCATCAGCCGATTAGTCCGGAAACATCAACAAACCAATGACGTTAAGGACCGTAATCGTTCCGGACGACCACGTGTGACAAGTCATAGGGAAGATACCGCCCTTCTGAGACTCACCAGGATTCATCCGTTCATGATAAGTGGCGTGTTGAAACGAGAATGGCTGCCAAATCGTCGTCTTTCAGACAGAATGGTGCGGAATCGACTCAAGGCAGCTGGGTATACAGCCAGACGACCCGTCCGACGTCCGTTGTTAACCCGTGCTAACATTGCCGCACGGCTGGCCTGGTGTCAACAGCGACGTCCATGGAATTTAGCATCATGGCGGAGAATACACTGGTCGGACGAGAGTCGATTTCTGTTGTTCATGACTGACGGTAGAGTCCGTGTCTGGCGCCAGAGAGGTACAGCTTATGCCCAAAGGCACATCTTGCAGCAGGTTCCGTTTGGCGGAGGGTCCATAATGGTGTGGGGTTGCATGTCACACGATTGCAAACTCGACCTTGTAACTGTCAGGCAAAATCTAAACGGACAACGCTACCTCACAGACATCTTGGACACGGTTGTTGTGCCACACTTTGATAATCATCCTTTGAACACAAGGCCAATTTTCATGGATGACAATGCTAGGCCGCATCGTGCACGTGTCGTCACTGACTTCCTACACCAGGAGGCAGTCACAACGCTACCCTGGCCTGCCAGGAGTCCAGATTTAAACCCCATAGAGATGATCTGGGACATCATGGGTCGCAGGGTACGTGAGAGGGAGCCTCCAGTACAGAATCTGGCGGAATTGGAACAGACTCTGCACCAGGAATGGAACAGAATACCTCAGCGTCAGATGCAACGTCTCGTACAGTCGATGAGGAGGAGAGTACGGGAAGTTATCGCCGTCGGAGGAGGTTACACACGTTACTGAGGGTCTGGGAAGTCGATTTTGACGAGGGTTCTGGATTTTATTCTGACTGGAAGGGGTTCCACAGGATCTTGATAGAATGTTATGGTTTGTGTACTTGGGTCATTTGTTGAGGACTGGAGGGCAAAATATTGACAGTGACTGCACTTGCGAACTTCACACAACAAAACTTAACAGCACCTCATTTTTTGTAGGTTTTTCATTTTTTGGGGTTCTCAGAATAAAATGCGTGTTTTTGTTTAGTATGTTGTTGAATTTGTAATTTAATTCTTCCATGAGGTGTATTTCATCCAAAAAGTACACTGGCATGACGTTTTTATTTGCATTTCGCATATGATTGACGATAGCATTTGGCTATTATCGAAAAGTTCGGGGTGTTGCGATACTTTTTCCCAGGTGTATATATATATATATATATATATATATATATATATATATATATATATATATATATATATATATATATATATATATATATATATATATATATATATATATATATAGTCAAACCTGTCAAAGCGGCCACCTGTACTCAGCGGGCACCTGCCTTAAGCGGTCACTTGTTTCCCTCCCAAATGATTTACAATATAAATGCACCTGTAATAAGCGGGCACTTGTCTATCACGGCCATCTAAATCGGATCCCAAATCGCTAAAATACCTGTATTAAGCAGTCACAGTTTAGTTTTACTATTATATAAAAGGGATATTTTAACAACAGCAATAAGGTGCAGCAAATAACCGATCTTCACACCTTCAGGAATACCAGTACCCATTCAGTCCCGACATCTCTACTCTGTATCAATTTAAAAAAGTATGCCTCTGCAGTGCATCTGATTGCCTCTGGGCAGGCTACGTTTGACATTTGTAGATTCACTTACTATGACAATACACCGCATGGAGTAGGAATTAAATAATTAAATGGAAAAAGAAAACAAACTTATTGAGAACGGATAAGTTAATACATTCCATTTGCATTATTTTTTAAGGAGACGACATGTCAAAAGCTGATTTATTGTCAACTGTGATGCACACATCCGTTGATTAGCAGAACAGATGGTAAAACAAGAAACGACAACAAAGACTATATATGTGGCAACCTGTACTCAGCGGCCACCTGTCTTAAGTGGCCACTTTTATCTACTCCCTTGTGTCATGGTTATGCTCCGTCTGTATAGATCTCTTGTGAGGTCAAAACTTGATTATGGATGCACTGTGTATGGGTTGGCACGCAAGTCTTACTTGCAGATGCTAGATCCTATTCACAACCAGGGACTTAGGTTTTGTCTTAGTGCTTTTAGAACATCTCCTGTAGAGAGCTTGTACGTTGATGCACACGAACCTTGTTTGCAGTATGCTACCAAGATTAAATCTTTACCGAAAGATCCTACACATGATGCGGTGTTTGCCAACAAATATATGAAGTTGTTTGATGCAAGGCCATGTGCTATTCGTACATTTGGTCTTCGTATTCAGCAGTTTTTGTTGCTTTCCAACATTGATTTAACCGACACTTTGGAAACTCCTTCATATTTTCTTTTACCACCTCGGTATATTACACCACCTAAATTGTGTTTGATCTTGTGCATCTGAAGAAAGATCGTACAGATGGTGTTGTTTATAAACAATGTTTCATGGAAATTCAAAAGAATGAAATGTTTTATTTAACGACGCACTCAACACATTTTATTTACGGTTATATGGCGTCAGACATATGGTTAAGGATCACACAGATTTTGAGAGGAAACCCGCTGTCGCCACTACATGGGCTACTCTTTCCGATTAGCAGCAAGGGATCTTTTATTTGCGCTTCCCACAGGCAGGATAGCACAAATCATGGCCTTTGTTGAACCAGTTATGGAACACTTGTCGGTGCAAGTGGTTTACACCTACCCACTGAGCCTTGCGGAGCACTCACTCGGGGGTTTGGAATCGGTATCTGGATTAAAAATCCCATGCCTCGACTGGGATCCGAACACAGTGCCTACCGGCCTGTAGACCGATGGCCTAACCATGACGCCACCGAGGCCGGTCATGGAAATTCAAGACAAGTACCGTGATTACATTACTGTGTATACAGACGGATCAGACGGGAATTATGTGGCTTGTGCTACAGTTTTTCTATCAGAAACAATACTTTCCATGAGACAGCCTGACTCGGCATTGATCTTTAGTGCTGAAGTTTGGGCAGTCATTAAAGCCTTAGAAGAATGAATGAATGAATGGATGAATGAATGAATTAATGAATGAATGGTGCAGGGGTGTAACATTCATTCATTCATTCATTTCTATCAATTGGTATTTTTAGTTCTCCATGTCAGGAATTTTACGACAATGAATGTTCCATAATAGTGTAGACGCAATATCGTCTTGCCTTTTCACAAAGGGTTTAAGCTTCCTTTAAAACTAGTGTGTGGTATTTTGGGTGTTTTACTGGCTGCATTGATCTTCTTTATATCACCGACGCTCTTTGCTACATATTATAAGTTATAATCGGCATTACAGAACAGAATCTAATAGTTTCCAACTGTCGGGTACACCTAGCGAGATAAATATTATTTTGTCTTTTTTTTAATTCACCATCAAAGCGTCGTGGGATACAAACACAAAGAGATCAAATCCTCTACCTCGGGTACGCCCAATTGTCGCAAAATTTTAATGTTTTAAAGACAGAGAAACAGTTAGGAGAAGCTCGCGAGTGTTGAAAGATACACATTACAGAATCAGTGAACAATTCCCACCCTAGATTGTTGAACGCCGTAAACAATTGTGGCCAAAATTCAAAGAGGCGAAACGAAGAGGTGTTAGGGCTTCACTTGTGGTTGATAAGCTTTTTATTGAAGGGAGACGCTGGTATCCGGACTCTGAACGAGCTTCATCAGCAAATAAGACGAGAAGCCCGGCAGTAGACAACCCAAGCAAGAGACCGAGACATCATAAACAGTCACCGAGGGAATCCCGTGACCGTCATGCATAGGGATGCCAAGGGACAAACACCATTGGTAAACATACCAGTGTACATAACAATACCGGTAGTGATCTGGCTGCAGCCAAAAACTGTTTCACTATTTGTGATAATATTAATATTGTGTATTTAAATGTTTGCGGACTTAAACAAAGACTATTAATTCCAGAATTTTTAGATTTTATTAGTCATTATGATCTTTTATGTTTTGTAGAAACAAAACTTGACGATTTTGATACTGTAAATATACCAGGTTACAGTGTTTTTACTAATAACAGAAAACTTAAATCACATGTTAAATCTGTAGGTATATGCCTTGTTGTGAGAAACAGACTAAAAAATCAAGTTCATGTTAAAAAAATACCTCAAAATATGTACTCTGGTTTAGTGTTAAAAATCAAAATTTGCGTGGTGCTATATTATCCGGTTTTGTTATAGGCATTGTTTATATACCCCCCGAAGGTTCTCCGTATTTTAGACATGATTTTTTTTAATCTATACAAAATGAAATGAGCGACATTATACCTAGTGAAAATGGTGTATTACTTATTGGTGATTTTAATTCCAGGACAAATGTGCTTCTTGATTATATAACTGTTGAACAGGAAATAGCAAGCACCACCGTCTTATTTTATAAATGAACCTAATCGTTTTTTGCAAGCTGGTCTATCTTTAAAACGTGTAAGTGAAGATACAGGTAGACCTAATAATCACGGATACAAATCTATACAATTTTGTAAAAATAATAATTTATATATTATAAATGGTAGAATTGGGAAGGACAGAGACATAGGTAAAATTACGTGTAAAGGAACAAGCGTCATAGATTATGCAATTGCTTCTATTGGTGTTTTAGAAATTACTAGCGATTTTGAAGTACACCATTTCGAACCACTGTTCTCCGATATACATAGCTCACTAATTATTTCTCTGAAAATGAACACGGAAGCCAGCGTTAAACGATACTGCAGCAACAACAAACAGCACGAGCCTAAACCGCGTCGATGGAACAAAAGCCAAGCCACCGATTACAGCGATGCACTGAACAGACAGACAATAACGGCCATTGTTTCTGAACATGACTCACTCAGTGAAACATTCTCCACAGAACTTCTTAACAACACTGTGAATACAATAAGCAAGATACTGGTTGAAACTGCTACGGAAACGTTTGGCTACACAACTCAACACAGCAGTAATGAAGATAATGGCGGAAAACATAAGCCATGGTTTGGTAGTCAGTGTAAACTGTTCAGAAGAAAATATACTGAAGCAAGAAAAACATCTAGAAATAGAAAAACACCAGAAAATAAAGAGAGACTTATAAATGCAAGCAAATGTTATAAAAACACTATTTTAAAATATTCGAATTTATATAAATGGAGAAAGGAAAAAAAGTTTACAGAATTACATAAACATGATTCTCGATCGTTCTGGAAACTTCTGCGAAAAAACTCGACTGACACAAAAACACCCTCACTGGATAAACTTTTTGAATATAATAAAGATATCAACAGCACAAATAAGGACACGGAGGAACACGATGGACCATCGAATAATGATAACGAAGGAACTGATCGTTGTTAAATAAACCGGTAACAACAGAAGAAATACTGATCATAGTTAAAAAAAATCTTAAAAACAATAAAGCCCCTGGAATAGATGGAATAATAAATGAATATATTAAAGAAACAATTAATATTATGATTGATATATATGTTAAACTTTTTAATATCGTTTTTGATAAGGGTATTTTTCCAGAGTCCTAGTTAGTTGGTATTATTAGACCTATCTATAAAAATGGAGACAGAGATAACCCAGAAATTTACAGACCTATAACCCTACTTAGTTGCTTTGGAAAGCTGTTTACTGCTGTTATAAATAAACGTATTACTTTATTTCTAGAAACAAATGAGCTATTATCTGAAGCTCAAGCCGGGTTTAGAAAAGACTATTCCACAGCTGACCACATTTGTACATTATATGGCCTTATTGAACTGCTAAAAACTAGAAAGAAAAAATTGTACTGTACTTTTATCGACTTTAAAAAAGCTTTTGATTCTGTGTGGAGAGTTGGACTATGGGATAAAGTAGTGAAAAATGGCATAACAGGTAAATGTTTTTATGTTATCCACAGTATGTATCAACATATTAAATCATGTGTGACTGTTCAAGGTGTTTATACAGATTATTTTCCATGTTGTATAGGCGTGAGACAAGGTGAAAACTTATCACCTCTTCTGTTTTCATAATTTCTTAATGACATTGAAGATACTTTCAAAGCGCATGGCTGCAATGGACTTAGTCTTGAAAAACCCATATCTGACGATATGCTACATTTGTGTACTGTTTTATTTGTTTTATTATATGCTGATGACATGGCACTCCTCGCAGACAATTATGATCATATGAAACATTTGTTAGATGTCTTTGATGTGTATTGTAGTACATGGAAATTAACTGTCAATTGCACGAAGACTAAGGTTTTAATTTTTGGTGGTAGCAAGAAGGACTATAAAAAAAACTATTTAATTTAGGAAACATAATTTTAGAGAATGTAGAGATCTACAGGTACTGTGGGATAATTTTTCATAAGTCTAACAAGTTTACTAATACTAGAAAAGCTTTGTTTTCACAAGCCGAAAAAGCCATGTATTTTATCTTAAAACAAGGAAGACGGTATGACCTTTCTGTACAAGACCTTTTGAAATTGTTTGATTGTATAGTACAACCTATTTTGTTATATGGTTGCGAGATTTGGGGTTTTGAAAACTTGTCTTCTTTAGAAACGTTACGAAATAAATTCATGAAGTAATCATGTATAAAATATGTTAACGACCAGAATTCTTCAATATTAACAATATGCCAGGTACTGGGCCTTTAAAGCAAATGTTTACATGTGTTTTATTACCGGATTTTATATTGGGGTGGGAGAGGGGCAACCCACTATGGGGTGGGGGTGGGGTGGTGGGCAACCCACACTGTATGTATGTACATGTATGTATGATTTTATAAAATTTAATACAGTGAAAAAAAGAAAAAAAGGTTTGATGGGGGGGGGGGGTATTGCCCCCATGCCCCCATGCCCCCTCGCTACACCACCGATTACCGTAAATGTTTAAAGGGACCGTCTTGAGTTTGCAGCTATTGTAAGACGTTTCTTACTAACATAGCCTTTTTGGCGACTAAAACTACATATTGTATGCATTTGGTTGTTTCGAGTAATATCAATATCTGTATATACAATGCGTTTGAGGTCGTGTGCTAATGTTTGGAGCAGTCAGTGTTCGTTTTCTTCATAAGATATATTTTTTTTAGTACGTACGAAATTATTGGTAGACCTGTAAAATCCGGTTTTGGCGATTACAAACATTAGAATAAAAACGCACACTTTGTTTATACAGACACTGATATTTGAAACAACAAAATATCTTAATCTTTAATTTTAGTAATCAAAAATACTGTTAGTTGTAAACATGTTACAATGATAACAAACTCGGGGCAGTCGTGAATCGTGTATGAAACATACGTTAAACTTGCGACAGTTGCTTTCGTTCTTTATAATGTGGTAGAAACAAATAGGATAAAACACAACATACTTTACCATTGAAATAATGATCTCTTAGTATAATGAAATTATTTTAGCGAAGATATTTAAAACTTGGTTCCACGATTTCATTCCATTAGTTACCATGAAATAGTTGGTATTCTATAAATATTTAAAAAAACGTTAATGTAATTTAATTATACTTTTGTCCACAATCACTAGACCCTCATAACTGTTTGTTTTACAGGTCAAATGGTGTACTCTGTCTATGTCCAAAGGGAGCTAGTACGCTCGGCTGCACCAACGAAGCTCAGAGATACGCCGTATGGAGTGAACAAACAGTTTCCACGTGAGATGGCGGAGCGAAGACGCGATCTATATCCACTGCTACGTCAAGCAAAAGCTAGAGGAGAATATGCCAGATTTGTGAAGGACAAACTGTTTGTAAATGAAATACGTGTTTATCTCAATACGAATACACCTCAACCCAGACCAGCACCCCACACCCACACCCACACCCACACCCAATACCTTCATATCAAGGTCAGTATGTGCCCTAGCCCCGCCCAATGCGAACACAACCATTATATTACCCTCAAAATGTAGTAAATCCCGCTGCACATGGGCCTATGGCCCCTCCCCCGCCTCAACAGAACAATTGTCAACATGGCTAGAGGTGTCAAACATTTTCCCAGCCGTTAAACATTAACCAAGCTGATAATTGTCCACACGAATCTGCTTTAAAGTCAGCTTGGGCATACCAGTTGTGTTCAGTGGTCAACGCACGTTGATCCGCTTTGTGTGACAGATCATACTTCCACATGTGTGGAAACCACAGACGATATAAAGGCTGGAACACATAACATATGTGACAATAATATACAATATGATTTTATAGGTAGTGATTTTGTGTTATGTAATTCCAAGCCACATGACGTTAAAAATCGCAATGATTTGTTACACTACTATATTCAAAATAATATACTTAATGGTTGTGGTAATAATGTAAATAATTTTAACATACACATTGATGTTGTTAACAATGACACCGTGCTAGGAGAGTCCGTGCTAAGTAACAATTTGTCGCAGCACCATATTTTCAATTATACTGCACATAACGTAAGGGCAACTTTAATACATCACACCGACACTAGCTCGGGTGATATTATAACAAGTAAAGTTAATGGACAAAGAGAAGGTAAGCTGACAATTCTTAGGGTTGCAACATTAAATGTGTGTGCTCTTCGACAAAAGTCTAATTTTCCAGATCTAATTCATTTTGTTAAAAAAATTATGACATTGAGTGTTTTGTAGAGACAAAATTGGATTCCTTTGATATTGTTGATATTCCTGGTTACGTTATGTGCTGTAATAACCGTAAAACCAAAACGAAATGTAGATCTGGAGGTATTGCAATACTCATTAAGCACGAGCTATCTAAATTTGTATCCGTTTTAGATATTGAATCAGAATATTTACTTTGGTGTAAAATTGACAGAAAATTGACAAAACTGTTGGATGATCTACATATTGGTGCGATTTATATCCCGCCTGAAAATTCAAAATATTACAATGCTGAAACCTTCTACACTAAAACAAGAAATCCAAAACCATGTTAGTGAGACAGATTACATTTTACTACTTGGTGATATGAATGCCAGAACCAGTACTTTACCTGATTATATTGCTGATTGTGATATTGCTGACTTGCTTGATCCAGACAAAATGTAAGTAAATATTTGAATAGTGCAGCATGCATAGTTAATATGAATATACCTTTAACTGGTGTCAGTCAAGATGTTAAAACGAACAATATTGTTCTCAGCTGTTAGACATGTGTAAGTCTACTAACTTGCTTATTTTAAATGGACGTTTCGGCAATGATAAACATTTGGGAAAATTTACATGTAAAGATTCATCTGTAGTTGACTACAACATTGCCTCCATTTCTCTTCTATCATACATAAAAGATTTCCAGATTTGTGATTTCAATCCAATACTTTCAGATATTCACTGCCCACTTTATCTTGAACTGGTGTTCATAGCAGATGCTAACGTGAAATTATACAAAACTATTGATAAAGGTAAAACATCGAAAACAATTAGGAAACTTGATAGGTTGTCAGCCGACGCATATAGTAATAATTTGGACGAGGGAAAGATTAATGATCTTTTATCTGATATCGAAAATGGTTTTATAAATACTGATACAATTGATAAAGAAACAATAAACAGACTAGTAAGTGATTTAGCACATGTAATGAAGATAAGTGCAGAAAAACCTGTTGGGAGTTTTGATAAATTCAGCAAAGAAAATAAACGACAACAATTTAGCCATAAAGTTTGGTTTGGAAAAGAATGTAGAACAGCAAGGTATCATTTTCATAAAGCACGACTTAAATTTAATCATACAAAGTGTAATGCTGATCACCTGTCTATGATACATTTTGGCAAGAAATATAGGAAAACTGTCAAATCCTATAAAAAGAAATATGATAAATCATCTGAGGACAAAATAAGACAAATGCATGCATGTAAGGCTAAAGATTTTTGGAAATTAATTAACTCAATAAACAATAACAACAATTCTTCAAGTGAAGCGAATATAGAAATAGATAAGTTATTCGATGAAAATGACAATTTAAATATTGATGTTTTGCATAAAAACAGTTACTCAATGGTGAGATTACCGAAACCGAAGTTTTAAATGCTATTAAATGTCTTCATAATAACAAAGCTATGGGTATCGATGAAATTCCCAACGAATATCTCAAATATGCTGAAAGCAAATTTTTTCCCATATTTACACGATTATTTAACCTAATTTTTAATAGTGGAATATTACCGGATGACTGGTTAACAGGTATTATAAAACCAATCTACAAGAAAAAAGGAAACCCAAAAGAATAATTATATTTCTTGAATCGACAGAAAAACTAAAGGAAAATTAAGCGTGTTTTCGCAAGAATTATAGTTCAACTGACCACATTTTTTCATTATATGCTTATTTGTAATTTTAAAACAACGAAAAAAACCCACTATATTGTGCCTTTATTGATTTTTCCAAAGCATTCGACACAGTTTGGCAAATAGGTTTATGGCAAAAAAATGTTAAGTTTAGATATAAATGGAAAGTGTCTAAGAATTATTTATAACATGTATCAAGGAATTAAATCATGCATTATTCATAATAATGAATATTCTGCTTACTTTTTATGTCAAAACGGTGTACGCCAAGGCGAAACCTTTCACTTATTTTATTTGCTATGTATCTAAATGATTTTAGAAGATTCATTAACAGACAAACAATGTAATGGAATCAAACTAGAGTATGAAAATAACAATACTGATTATGTATAGTCATTACTTTATTACTTTATGCTGCCACAGTAATTTTGACTGAATCTCCAGACGACTTACAAAAATCATTAAATGTTTTTTCAGAATATTGCGAAAAATGGAAACTAAAAATAAATGCTGATAAGTCTAAAATACTTATCTTTGGTTCAAAACTACCTAAAAATAAGACATTTTACATCAAAGACATAAAATTAGATAATTATAAATACCTAGGCATCATATTTTGTAGAAATGGATAATTTCTTCAAGCAAAAAGGACGCTTATTTCGCAAGCCAAAAAAGGAATGATTTTGTTAAAGATTAGAACTAGAAATTTAAAGTTACCTGTAGATTGCCAGTTACGCATTTCTCATAGTACTATTGTTCCAATTCTATTGTATTCTTCAGAAATATGGGGTTTTAGCAATAATCAAAATGTTGAACAACTACAGTTAATGTTTTTAAAAGACTTATTAAAACTTAGAAAAAATACCCCACTACCAATGATTTATGGCGAACTGGGTGTGTTCCCTCTGGATATTAAGATCAAAACTTGGATGCTTAGCTTTTGGGCCTCTTTGATTACTGGAAAAGCCTCTAAAATATCCGCAACATTATATAGAATTATGCTATATGAAACTGCCAAGCATGGATATAAATTTAAGTTGTTAATTGATAAAGAAGATACACTAAACAAATTGGGTATGGGCATTTATTGGTTAAATCAAAATATTATAAACACGAACGCATTCGTCCGCATTGTGTCTCAAAGGTTAAAAGATCAATACATACAGCTATGGAATGATACTTTAAATAGCTATCCAAAATGTATTACCTATAGAATATTCAAATCAGCACATTCATGCGAAAATTATCTTTTATACTTACCGGAGAAACTATGGACAGTCTGCATTGGATTCCGGACTAGTAATCATTATTTACCAATTGAAACTGGCCGATGGCAAAATATTGAAAGACAAGACAGAATATGTATCACGTCTAGAGTACAGTGCTGTCTTTAAAATTATTCTTGTACAATAATTATACCCATTTATGTATTAGTGCTATTATTATATAATATAATTAATTATTATATAACATAATTTGTTAATAGTACACTGCAGCTGTTTGTAAACCACCTCAATGTATCACCGTTTGGTGATCTGAGAGAAATAAAGTTCTGTTCTGTTCTGTCTATGCCCTAACAAAGAAAAGGTGTTTGCTTCAATTTACAGCACCCTGAAGGTAAATATTTTACTGTGAACTTGACAGAAAAAATATTGCATCAGTTTAAAGATCCCTACATGATTAATTTCAGTGGTAAGCTTGGGTGTGGAAAGGTTGGGTATTTTTCTGTTATTATTTTTAAAATAATATTTATTTACATGTTTTTTAATTTGTTGTATACATGTATTTATATTAATAGCTAAAGCCACAGACCCTAGTTTCGACATGTGAAAAATTAAAGGGACATTCCTGCGTTTGCTGCATTTGTAAGATGTTTCCGACTAATGAAATATTTCTACGATTAAACTTACATATTAAATATATTTTATTGTTTAGAATAACAGTATCTGTATATTCAATGTGTTTCTGGTCATCTTAATATTTGTGAGAAGCCCAAATTGGATTTTGTCTTCAAATAATTTTGTACGTACGAAAAAAATTATATTTTAGGAAATAAAATGAAATTTAACATACTACAAATATTACAACGATCAGAAACACGTTTAATATGCAGCCACTGATATTTTATGCAAAAAGAATATATTTGATATGTAATTACAATCATTAAAAAGTCTCTGTTAGTTGATAACATCTTAAAAATTGCGGCAAACTCAGGATCGTCCCTTTAACGCAAAGTTTGGTTAAACTACAAACCTGTAACGCATTTTGATAAAGTCACAATAGAAGTAAACAAGAGTATTTGACGTTAAAACGAGGAAATACTCTCATAAATAAACTAGAGCTCTCGTCTCCATAACCACGGGGCGGGACGTAGCCCTGTGATAAAACGCTCGTATGACACGGTCGGTCTGGGATCAATCCCCGTCGGTGGGCCGATCTTTTATATGCACTTTCCCAAAGACAGGAAAGCACATACCACGACCTTTAATCAGTTATGGTGCACTGGTTGGAACGAGAAAAAAACCCAATCAGTTCAATGGATCCGCCGAGGTGGTTCGATCCTGCAACGCAAGCACATCAAGCGAGTACTCAACCAACTGAGCTAAATCCCGCCCCCTAGCTGAAACAGATAAACCAACATGCACTGAGAGGATTCGAACCACGGACCTTCAGTACAAACTGAGGTAATAGGTAGGGAAATTGCCAGTAGGAACAATTTATCTTATTTTATTTTATTTATACTAATCTTGGTGCTTATATCTAATTGAAGTTAAAGCACACTGTCCTGGACACACACTTCGTCTATCTGGTTTGTCCAGGTCAGTGAGTTAGTGGATAGAGAGAGAAATGTCGGTTTGTGGTCTCACACCTACCCATAGAGTCGTGAAACTCGATCTAGGTGGGAGCTAGTACCAGGAGGCGAACCCATTACTTTCCATCCTTACACCCGAAGGTTTAACCACTACGCCACCGAAGACTTTACACAAACACGTTTATATATTCCACCCGACAACTGGTGTCATCTCCCGACGCTTATGATATACTGAACATTTCGACGCAGAATATAATGAGCAAATAGTAATGTGACTATTATTTCTCCGACAGAGGGCGCCAGATATGTTTGTGCAGGACACCGGATGTTCAAGATACCCAAAGGTGCACACAGAGGACCAGCGAAAGTAACTTACAAAGGGAACATTGCAGGACATAAGGACGAATTTAAATGGGATGTTGATTTAACATTCAATGTACATAAATATAATTTAAAAAAAAAAAAAAGTGTAAAATAAAAATAATAACAACACAAACAAAATTATTTCATGCCAACTTTTCTTCATTGTACTATTAACTGTTTTAACGTTGTCTGGTCCATAATTGATAAACGTAGAAGTGACTTTTTGATTCGTCCAAAAACCATGTACACGGAGAATGCCTTTAATATTAAAATGTATTTAATATATTATTTTAGAAGAAAACAAGGGTGGATCGAAGTTAGGGGACCAAGTGCACTTGTCCCCCTCAGGGCTGTACCCTGATCAAAATCCGGGGGGGGGGGGGGTGGGCGCACTACTTTTTTATAAACAAATGAAGCACTATACAAATTAAACATTGAGATGTATATGCTATTTTCTGGAGTAAAACAAAAGTGATACTCTCAAGGAGCAAATACACCCCCCCCCCATACACCCCGGAGGGTACGGCCCTGAACCTAAACAAATATAAAGTGCCCCCTTTTCAAAAAACAATTTCTATATAATTTTAAGTGCTCTTTTCAAAGAATTAGTCCATGCACCCTTTTGACCATGGTCCCCTCCCTAAAATATTGCCAAAGACCTTACAATGACAACTGAAGAGTCTCTGTAATTATAAGCTATTTTTTCTCTACTTCAAGACTGGAACACCAGTGGCTGTTGATGCAGAACTGGCAACCATCCCGGCCTTCACAACATACAATGACTGCTTTGACTTTGAAGACGTTACAGCGGCCACTACAAAGAGGGTAAGACAAATTCTACCAGTAATGTAGAACGGCTACAAGAAGCAAGCACCTGTCGTAGTGAGTCGGGAAGGCAAGGACAAAGATATGGAGTCAGAATAGCAAATCGGACTGAAAATTAAGAAAGGCATCAAAGGAGACAACTGAAAGGAGGACAAATTATACAAAAGCAAAATAAATAAATAAATAAAAAGAAAAGAAAAGAAAAAGAATCATTGGTATTTAAGTAGTAACTGAAACAATTAAAGCATCAAGTAACATTCAAGTGAGACTCTGTAATTTGGATTTGCTGAAGCAGGGCATACAATATGGGAATAGTTTGACCCATTACCAAACGCTGATTTTCACCCAATACCTTCTGCACGACTAGATGGATTTCGTGGACACTTAGCACCTGTGATCCGCTTGAGGTAAACAAATAAAAGGAATATTTGTCGTCCCGGCAATTGTTTGATTTAGGCCGGCATAATTTGTAGCTTGCCGCACGGAATATCTTGCAGACATTTCAGTCAATTTTGACCATGTATCCCGGCTCAGAAGTACGTTTTGAAACAACTCTTTGTAAGATAAATTATATCTGACGGACACCCATGTAACTTATTTTATGTTGTGCACTGTAACGCCGCCTATAGCGCGCGCCGCATATAGCACAATTGTGAGTGTTATGCGTACGCATAACACACACACCAAGATATAGCTGTATGCGGTGAAAAGGCATGGTCATATCGCATAAAGAGTAAATGAAGATTCTTGATCCAATCGTTCTTATATGTAAGTTATTGATCAGAAAGCGCTTAAATTCTCAAGGCACCGTGACCTTGACCTATGTCCTAGCGACATCCAAATTGATAGGGGTCATTTACTTGTCATGGCCAACCTTTATATCAAGTTTGACAATCCTATGTCGAACCGTTCTCAAGTTATTGATCGGAACCCATTTAACTGCCCATGGTGACTGTGACTTTGACCTAGCGACCTCAAAATCGATAGAGTTCCTCTACCAGTCATGACCAACCTTCATATCAAGTGTGAGGATGGCCCAACTGCAATGATTATAAAATATGTATGCATGAAAACACGTTTGGTCATTCATTTTCTAAAAACGTGTAGGGTATGGGTAAAAAATAGGGTAGGTAGGTTTAGCGGAAACAAAAATCGTTCCAGACGCCAATATGTCCTGTTTCCAACTAGTTTGTGTAACGAAAGATCATTAAGACAGACAAAAATCGCACCAGATCCATTACTACTACTACTACCAGCGTTGCTGTTGCTACTACCGCTGCTGATACCGTTGTTGTTACCACTACTGCTACTTTAACTGCTGCTGCTGAGCACTGCTATTACTACTACTACTACTACTACTACAACTACTCTACTACTACTACTACTATTACTACTAGTAGTAGTAGTACTACTACTACTACTACTGTTACTACTGCTACTGCTGCTGCTACTACTACTAACGTTGCCGCTGCTGCTGCTGCTGCTGCTACTACTACTACTACAGCAGCAGCAGCAGCAGCGGTGGTAGTAATGTAGTAGTAGTAGTAGTAGTAGTAGTAGTAGTAGAAATAGTAGTAGTCGCGGTGGCAGCAGCAGCAGCAGCAGTAGTAACAGGGTTGAAAATTAACATGAAAACCATGGTCGCCAGCAGGGCCAGTTGAAGAAAAGTCTTACCGGCCCTTCTCAAATTCAACTAGCCCTCCAATTATCACATTGAAATTTAACTGAAGAGCCAAAATCAAAACTAGACTTTAAATAAAAACCAAGTGCTCACTTGGATTGGGATTTAACTTCACAATGAATAAAGTTAAAATCCATATAAAACCATGTCATTAAATTTTAAACCCATACCAATTCAAATAACAAAAACAATTGAAAAAGAAATCCAGTATAAATAAAAATCTCATTTTTAATACCGGTGGTGAAAATAAAAATTCTAGAACACCAAAGGTATGCTACTTGACTTGCATTGTCTCTGAAGTAAAAGATAATGCAGTACAAAGAGACTAAAGAGAGAACTGCGCATTCTTTAGTAAATCAGCCTGGGAGTGGCAGCCCCCTTCGTGGCGATGCAAGAGGGATGGAATAAACATTGTGGCGATGCAAGAAGGGTGAAATTTTCAGTAAATGATTTTCTTGTGGGTGGTTGTTCTCCTACAGACGAGGCACTAGACAGAAATCCAAGGAATCATCCACTAGTTTGCCACTATTCGACTGTTTTCGCAGAGATACGACCTTGATCATATATTACGATTTAGTCATTCAGATTACCTTGGATGTTCCATCAATAGCCTTAAAACCTGTATCAAAAAAAAGAGTTAACCTATGCAGTTTGATGGTAATTTGTAAAGAATTTTTGTTTTAATTTACACTGAACGTTTTCCCCCAATAAAATGTTATTTGAGATGGTATGAGTTTAAGACTTAACAAATTAATATGTTTTTGTATGAATTTTTATCTTTATTTGTTTTTGGCGCTGTCAAAATATAGAACATGTTCTATGTCTTCTGCTGCCAGACCTGTAGAGTGTTTTGTCACATTCGATTCAGTGTAAGTGTGTTTCTTTTTTAACCAGTACCATACCCGCCAGACCCTAATATCGATGGTCGCCCAACGGATTACCTTTGTAAAATTCTTAGTCGCCCTTAGCCGTAGTAGCCGTAGTAGTGGCAGCGACACCAGTAACAGCAGAAGTAGGAGAGGGAGCAGCAGCAGCAACAACAAAAACAACAGCAGTCAATAATTATAAAAACGTCTCGAATGTCCAACCATTCTATTTCGTTTAGTCATATATCCTGTTTCAGACATTCAGTTATCGGTTTACTTTCTTTCAATATCATCACTAACATTAAATGAAATATGATTATAATTTAAACAGAACATGTATATATATATATATATATATATATATATATATATATATATATATATATATATATATATATATATTAATGTTAAGAACTCAAATGTTTAGCGGGGGAGAGGGGTGGAGCAGTAAGTTAAACAAAAGCAATTGGTTGCGTGATGCTAAGAACATGTGAGATAACATTACTAGAAGTGAGTAAACAAAGTGAGCTTTATGCGGGATCAAGGCACATGTCTGCCGCATATAGCTAACGTGCACTGTATGCGGCGCACGCTGCCGCATATAGCTCATCGTATGATTTAGGCGTTGAAAATCACCGCATGAACCTCACAGTTGTGCGGCGTGCGGCGTGCGCTATATGAGGCGTTACAGTGCACTAACTCTAGATGTACTGAGTTATTGCAGCAGTGTTGTTCTCGTGATAACAAGGATATTCTCTAATAAATACCATGGTGTGGTATGCTTTCAAACACATGTCTGTTTGTTAGTTCTGGTAAAACGAAATCAGTAAAAATAAAACTATCACAATAATTTTTATTTTAATAATATTCATTGAAATTCTGTCACGAGAATAAGTTTTGACTATTAATACAAAAAAGGAGATTAGGCTAACTCTTACGAAACTACCATATTTCAAAACTGAAAAATGGTGTACGTTTAGTGTAAACAAAACCCTAAAAAAGAAATGTGGTTTTGATAATTCCCAGACTGATTGTTATCATTAGTTTTATGTTAGGATAATAAATATAGAAAACAATATATAGAATACGGCGTTTATCTATGGTCTTATTTGAATTCTTCTTTTAATTTCAGGCTCAGAACCCATTCACCTATCTCGAGGAGCTGGCTGTTAAGGGAAAACCGTTTCCATATATTTACGAAGTTAAATAAGATGGCAGTGCTGTCATTCTTGTTCTGTTTTCATCTTGAACTGTCCATAATAATAAATAAAAAAATATTTGTATGCAGCTTTTATTTTGAAACTCTATTTGAAGATAACAACAATTTCAACCTTACCATCAACTGGAGTGGCCAGTTATATATTAATTCATCTTTGAACCGAGGAATGGGGCAGTGTATACATTTCAATGATGGAGAGCATAGTGCCGCTCCCCCACATACCCCATTCTCGGATTTCAAAGGTTATGTACAGCACATACGATCATAATTATCCTACGCAGAAACATATAGCTATTCTTCGTACAATAAAATATCTTTGAATACTCTGTGTTTTGTCAGCAATATGTAACCTTAACTGTATTCATTAGTTCGTTCGTGTTCAACACAAGTAAAATCCTGAGCAGGGTCGAATGCAGGGGAAGCTAAAGTTAGTTCGATATTCAACGTTCAACATTCAATATTGAATATTGCTCTGACAGAACAACATTCAGGGTTTGTTTTTTCTGAATTATACAAGATTCTTCAAAATCTATGATTTAGGTGTATGTCCTATGATAATATGGAGAATCGAGGGTGGCTTAGGGATGTAAAATAATCTAGTGAGGCTCGGAAATAAAGCACAGAGCCAAGTCTCGTCGAACTTTACAAAACAAAATGATTATATAGCAACAGAATCTACAGCATACGCACACTAAACAGAATGATTATGATATGATAAACAAGTGTTCAGTAGTGCACATCCTACCGATATATAACAAATACTGGGTGGCTCAGGGGCAACTTTCAACGTAACACCATACTCGTTTGCAGTCACGCAGCTCAGAAACTGAACATAGAACGTTTATGAAATTCTACAGATCCATCCTATAGTGCACGTTATTTGGTAATGTATAGAGTCTAGGGTGGCTTAAGACTCTATCTGGACGTGACGCCCAGTTTCAGAGCTGCGTGGCTGCAAACGAGAATGGTGTAGTTATACTGTGTACCATATATATGGGCGTTACCTTGAAAGTTGCCCGTGAGCCACCCCGTGTTTGTTATATATGGGTTGAATGTGCACTGCTGAACACTTGTTTGTCATGTGATAAACATTCTATGTGTAGTTTCAAAATTGTGGGTCTAAACTGAATAATGAGCTGATCTTCGAATTTCGACCTTTAACGGGGCGTTACGTCCAGATAGTCTTGAGCCACCCTAGACTCTTCACATTACCAAAGAACGTGCACTATAAGATGGATCTGTAGAATTTCATAAACTTTCTATGTTCAGTTTCAGAGCTGCGCGACTCCAATTAAGTATGGTGTAGTTATACTGTGTACCATATATATGGATGGGGCGTTACCTCGAAAGTTGCCCCTGAGCCGCCCCGCGTTTGTTATATATGGGTTGAATGTGCACTGCTGAATACTTGTTTATCATATAATAACCATTGTATGTTTAGTTTCAAAATTGTTGTTAGTTTACACTGTGTGGCAAGTTGCCCCTGAGCCACCCCGTGTTTGTTAAATATGTGTTGGATATGCACTACTGAACATTCGTTTATCTTATGATAAACATTCTATGTTTTTGGTTTCAGAATTGTGGGTGTAATCTGAATATTGAGCTGATCTTCGAATTGCGACCTTTAATAACTTTTTGCGTGGATTACCTCTTTGCGTTATTTCCGAGCCATCCCATATTATCCCTAAATCATCCTAAATTGGTTGTTTTCATAGACAAAGACTTGTATCTGAATTGAAGTTTTTAAAGAATGTTAATTGCATCTTTCAAAAAAATATACTGAATGTTGAATGTTGTTCTGTCAGAGCAATATTCAATATTGAATGTTGAACGTTCTGATCTCTTTGTGTTTGTATCCCACGACGCTTTGATGCTGAATTAAAAACAAAACAAAATAATATTTATCTCGCTAGGTGTACCCGACAGTTGGAAACTATTAGATTCTGTTCTGTAATGCCGATTATAACTTATACTATGTAGCAAACAGCGTCGGTGATATAAAGAAGATCAATGCAGCCATTAAAACACCCAAAATACCACATACTAGTTTTAAAGGAAGCTTAAACCCTTTGTGAACAGACAATACGATATTGCGTCTACACTATTATTGAACATTCATTGTCGTAAAATTCCTGATATGGAGAACTAAAAATACCAATTGATAGGAAAAGAAAGAAATGTTTTATTTAACGACGCACTCAACACATTTTATTTACGGTTATATGGCGTCAGACATATGGTTAAGGACCACACAGATTTTGAGAGGAAACCCGCTGTCGCCACTACATGGGTTACTCTTCCGATTAGCAGCAAGGGATCTTTTATTTGCGCTTCCCACAGGCAGGATAGCACAAACCATGGCCTTTGTTGAACCAGTTATGGGTCACTGGTCGGTGCAAGTGGTTTACACATACCCATTGAGCCTTGCGGAACACTCACTCAGGGTTTGGAGTCGGTATCTGGATTAAAAATCCCATGGCTCGACTGGGATCCGAACCCAGTACCTACCAGCCTGTAGACCGATGGCCTGCCACGACGCCACCGAGGCCGGTCAATTGATAGGAATGAATGAATGAATGAATGTTTAATGACACCCAAGCAAGAAAAAAAAAATAGATCGGATATTGGGTGTCAAACTATGGTAAATGGAAAACCTTAAATGATGGACCACATCAATATAAAATTTCAATAGTTAAATAAAAACTCAAAAATATAAATATCACAGATAGGTAGGCCTAATATTAAAATTTACAATAAAAGTCAGTATCTCGAAGAAATTGTAATAAAAGTTCTGGATGGAATCGAAATGATTCCATCACATTTCTCTGACCAAATATATCTTTTCGAGTTTCTTTCAAATACTTACACTCCACCAAAATGTGGCGCACCGTCAGAGTACACTGACAGTGCACACACTGTGGTGGAGTATTTTCCTTCAGGATAAATGAATGGGTAAAATATGTATGACCGATGCAAGCACGACTCAAGACTATTTCATCCTTCCTGCACTGTCTGTAGGAGGACTGCCACTCTCCCAAGACTGGTTTGATAGCATTAAGCTTGTTCGCAACCGCACATCCCAGTAAGGCATGAGGCAAAGCCAAAGCAGACTTGGCAGCAGAATCTTCCTTTTCATTACCCTTGATGCCAACATGGCTGGGCACCCAATAAAATATAATGTCTTTATTGGCAATGGATAAAAAGACACACTTTCCCAATTAAGGGATGGTCCAGCTTCGTATTGCGTAAAGCTTGGAGACACGAAATTGAGTCCGTAAAAATAATACATTTCGATGCAATCGAATCATTGATTTCTTCTAAGGCCCCTGCGCATGCTGTAACCTCACCGTGGTGCAGGGGTGTAACATTCTCTTTGAGAATGGCCAATACAGCACAAATTGAAATTTTGAGTAAAAGTCCGTATCTATCTGTGATATTTGTATTTTTGCACAGTTCTTTACACTGTTTTTATTTAAATCTTGAATTTTTATATTGATGTTGATCATCAATTGTTTTTACATTTACCATACCAATAGCCGATGTATTTTTCGTGCTGGAGTGTCGTTAAACATTCATTCATTCATTCATTCATTCATTCTTCTAAGGCTTTAATGACTGCCCAAAACTTCAGCACTAAAGATCGATGCCGAGTCAGGCAGTCTCATGGAAAGTATTGTTTCTAATGGAAAAACTATAGCACAAGCCACATAATTCCCGTCTGATCCGTCTGTATACACAGGAATGTAATCACGGTACTTGTCTTGAATTTCCATAACCGGCCTCGGTGGCGTCGTGGTTAGGCCATCGGTCTACAGGCTGGTAAGTACTGGGTTCGGATCCCAGTCGAGGCATGGGATTTTTAATCCAGATACCGACTCCAAACCCTGAGTGAGTGTTCCGCAAAGCTCAATGGGTAGGTGTAAACCACTTGCACCGACCAGTGATCCATAACTGGTTCAACAAAGGCCATGGTTTGCGCAAATAAAAGATCCCTTGCTGCTAATCGGAAAGAGTAGCCCATGTAGTCCTTAACCATATGTCTGACGCCATATAACCGTAAATAAAATGTGTTGAGTGCGTCGTTAAATAAAACATTTCTTTCTTTTGAATTTCCATGAAATTATTTTTATAAACAACAGCATCTGTACGATCTTTCTTCAGTAAAGTTAAAAGTAAAGTTTGTTTTATTTAACGACGCCACTAGAGCACATTGATTTTTAATCTTATCATCGGCTATTGGACGTCAAACATATGGTCATTCTGACACTGTTTTTAGAGGAAACCCGCTGTCGCCACATAGGTTACTCTTTTTTACGACAGGCAGCAAGGGATCTTTTATTTGCGCTTCCCACAGGCAGGATAGCACAAACCATGGCCTTTGTTGAACCAGTTATGGATCACTGGTCGGTGCAAGTGGTTTACACCTACCCATTGAGCCTTGCGGAGCACTCACTCAGGGTTTGGAGTCGGTATCTGGATTAAAAATCCCATGCCTCGACTGGGATCCGAACCCAGTACCTACCAGCCTGTAGACCGATGGCCTGCCACGACGCCACCGAGGCCGGTCACATCTTTCTTCAGATGCACAAGATCAAACAATTTTAGGTGGTGTAATATACCAAGGTGGTAAAACAAAATTTGAAGGAGTTTCCAAAGTGTCGGTTAAATCAATGTTGGAAAGCAACAAAATCCGCTGAATACGAAGACCAAATGTACGAATAGCACATGGCCTTGCATCAAACAACTTCATATATTTGTTGGCAAACACCGCATCATGTGTAGGATGTTTCGGTAAAGATTTAATCTTTGTAGCATACTGCAGAAAAAGCTTTGCACTTCTAGCACCCAAACAAGGTTCGTGTACATCAACGTACAAACTCTCTACAGGAGATGTTCTAAAAGCACTAAGACAAAGCCTAAGTCCCTGGTTGTGAATAGGATCTAGCATCTGCAAGTAAGACTTGCGTGCCGACCCATACACAGTGCATCCATAATCAAGTTTTGACCTCACAAGAGATCTATACAGACGGAGCATAACCATGACACAAGGGAGTAGATAAAAGTGGCCACTTAAGACAGGTTGCCACTGAGTACAGGTTGCCACATATATAGTCTTTAAAACATTTGTTGTCATTTCTTGTTTTACCGTCTGTACTGCTAATCAACGGATGTGTGCTTCACAGTTGACAATAAATCAGCTTTTGACATGTCGTCTCCTTCAAAAATAATGCAAATGGAATGTATTAACTTAACCGTTCTCAACAAGTTTGTTTTCTTTTTCCATTTAATTATTTAATTCCAACTCCATGCAGTGTATTGTCATAGTATGCGAATCTATAAATGTCAAACGTAGCCTGCCCAGAGGCAATCAGATGCACTGCAGAGGCATACTTTTTAAATTGATACAGAGTAGAGATGTCGGGACTGAATGGGTACTAGTATTCCTGAAGGTGTGAAGATCGGTTATTTGCTGCACCTTATCGCTGTTGTTAAAATATTCCTTTTATATAATAGTAAAACTAAACTGTGGCCGCTTAATACAGGTATTTTAGCGATTTGGGATCCGATTTAGATGGCCGCGATAGACAGGTGACCGCTTATTACAGGTGCATTTATATTATAAATCGTTTGGGAGGGAAAAAAGTGACCGCTTAAGGCATGTGACCGCTGAATACAGGTGGCCGCTTTGACAGGTTTGACTATATATATATATATATATATATATATATATATATATATATATATATATAATATACTACTCAAAAGAATTTAAGGGTCAGACGATATTTTCGACATTATTTTCTGAATGTCAATTATATTAGCTAGACCATAATGTTACGCATGGTATTGTTCCATTTTGACGAAAGTGGGTCTAAGCAACCCATAAATGAATTAAAATCCACTGTCATTGACACTGTCGACTAGTTCTAATGGCGAAAACATGCTTACATTTGCACGTAAACTAGGGCGAAAGCGAAAGGTCTGCTAAGTGCCCATAACTTGCTTTTTCACAAAGCGTTTCATTTGCACGCTTTGCACGTGTATTCCATGTTCCCAATGCTGAATTTCCGTATAATTGGAGCTTGCGTTCGTGTACGGTGCACACTCCAAATTCGTCAATGGTACGACTTCAACTGACTATCGAAGATCGAGGAAGGGCTATTGCTTGGCTTCAGGATGGCAATACGCAAAGAAATGCTGCTCTGAGACTTGGTGTCAGTCAGAGTGTCGTTGGCCGACTGTGGCAACGGTACCAAGCAACGAATTCTGTTCGAAATCGTCCACGTTCGGGAAGACCCCGAAGCACTACAAATAGAGAGGACCGCTACATCACCAATATGGCTCTACGTCAACGCACAACCACTGCACGCCAATTACGTGACAATCTGCGGACTGCGACTGGAACTCGAGTGTCTGATCAAACCATACGCAATCGTCTGAGAGCCAATAATCTACGCTGCCGTCGCCAGGCTGTTCAATCACCACTCCTACCACGTCACAGAACGGCCAGACGTCACTGGTGCACGCTTCATCTGCGGTGGCAACGTGTTCAGTGGGGTCGAGTGATGTTCACTGATGAGTCCAGGTTTAGTCTCCAGTTCAACGACGGTCGGGTTCGTGTCTACAGACGTCCAGGGGAGCGCTTCGCTGACGTTAATGTTAGACAACGTCACCGGTTCGGCGGTGGCAGCGTCATGGTGTGGGGCGGCATCTCTATCCACCATAGGACCCCCCTCTATGTGGTGGATGGCAATCTGAATGGAATCCGCTATCTGAATGAGATTATCCGGCCGTTGGTTCTCCCAGGCCTTCAGCAGATTGGCGACGGGGCAGTTCTGCAGGATGACAATGCCAGATCCCACCGCGCCAGGGTGGTAACGGACTTTCTCAGACAAAAAGGTATCGCCAGGATGGATTGGCCAGCATATTCGCCTGACTTGGCCCCAATAGAGCACGCCTGGGACAAATTAGGCAGGAGAGTTCGGGATAACCATGCCCCTCCGGCCAACCTTCATGATCTGGGTCAACTTCTTATGGCAGAGTGGCAGGCCATTCCCCAAGAGTTCTTCAGACGTCTGATCAACAGCATGAGGCAACGATGTGTCGAGTGTATTCGCGCCAGGGGTGGATTCACACACTATTAAACGAATGTTCTAATGTTTAAAATCCATGTTTGACAACCTTCAACTTTGACAGCATGTCATGTGACTTTCTTGTATACAGTGACGTTTATTTGTGTTTTTTGGTAAATATGGAACAATAAAAAAAAAAAATTGGTGTAGTTTACATCATCAATCTAATACACTCTGAAACTTATTTGGTTATACATTTTTGACCCTTAAATTCTTTTGAGTAGTATATATATATAAAATATGTAAAATATATAGAGGTTATTACCAGTGTTTTTCGGTATCGTCCATGTCATATATTAGGAATAAAAATTGTATTATGCGAACCTATATATATGTGTGTGTGTGTGTGTGTATATATATATATATATATATATATATATATATATATATATATATATATATACACAGTTGAATCCCGTTGGCTCGAACCCCGTCGGTGCTCGAGAAGGTGCAATAAAAGTTACAATTGGACAAGGGACATGAACTTGCTTTCCTGGCTGTGAGGAAAGTGCATATAAAAGATCCCGGACACTGGAATAAAATTTAACTTGTGTTTTTAAAGTAAATTTTATTAACTTATCATTTCTATTTAATTAACTTGTTTTATGGAAGTAATATTTACAAGCTGTTTACATTTATTGGAGATACAGACCTCACTGGTTTAATATAACTAGAGCTGAAAGGAAGAGATCTATCTGTTGAAAACGTACCTGTGAACATTAACTCATAACTTTTAAATAAACTTATAATTCTGGAAACTGGAACACTTCGGCTTTGTCATCTGTGAATGTTATTTGTATTCTCTGGACATTGTTGATATCATTGGTACGCGGCCACAACAATATATATATATATATATATATATATATATATATACAGTCAAGACTGTCTTAAGCGGTCACACAAGGGAGTAGATAAAAATGGCCGCTTAAGACAGGTGACCGCTGATTACAGGTTGCGACATATAGTCTTTAAAAAAAAAAAGTTTCTTGTTTTAGCGTCTTTACTGCTAATTACTATAAATAAACTTTTAACATCTCGCCTCCTTCAGGAAAAACTGCAACTGAAATGTATCAAATTAACCATTCTCAACCAGCTTGTTTTCTCTTTCCATTTAATTATTTAATTTCTACTTTATGCGGTGTATTGTTATAGTAGGTGAATCTACAAACGTCAAGCGTAGCCTGCCCAGAAGCAATTAGATGCTTTCCAGTCATACTTTCTTAGTTGATACACAGTAGAGGTGTCGGGACTGAATGGGTACTAGTATTCCTGAAGGTGTGAAGATTGGTTACTTGCTGCACCTTAAGGCTGTTGTTAAATATCCCTTTTATATAATAGTAAACATTTACTGTGGCCGTTTAATACAGGTATATTAGCGATTTGGGATCCGATTTAGGTGGCCGCTGGCCGCGTTAGACAAGCGACCGCTTACTACAGGTGCATTTACGTTATAAATCGTTTGGGAGGGGAAAAGTGGCCGCTTAAGGCAGGTGACCGCTAGGACAGGTTTGACAGTATATATATATATATATATATATATATATATATATATATATATGTCTCTGTGTGTGTGTGTGTGTGTGTGTGTGTGTGAATGTATGTATGTATGTATGTATGTGTGTGTATATATATATATAGAGAGAGAGAGAGAGAGAGAGAGAGAGAGAGAGAGAGAGAGAGAGAGAGAGAGAGAGAGAGAGAGAGACACACACACACACACACAGTTGAATCCCGTTGGCTCTAACCCCGTCAGTGCTCGAGAAAGTGCAATAAAAGTTAAACTTGGACAATTGGACAAGGGACACGAACATGCTTTCCTGGCTGTAGGGAAAGTGCATATAATAGATCCCTTTCTGCATTAGGAAAAATGTAGCGGGTTTTCTCGGATGACTACGTGCCAGAATGACTAAATCTTTTATATCCAACAGCCGATGATTAATTAATCAATGTTTTCTAGTGGTCGTCGTTAAACAAAACAAGCATTTTGTATTCAGTTGGTTAAAAGGTACACGGTGTTGAAATTGTTAAGAAATGTAACGTTTTAACAAGTTGATTTTTTAAATAATAAAACCGTAATAATTATACAGCATGAAGTGACCTAGTGACAGATATATATCCTTAATACCACTGTCAAATATATATAAGGAAACGTTTTTTTCCTCTTAGCAGGCATCTCCTCAAGATCGATGAACGGGTTCTGAGCCCAAAACAAAATGAACATTGAATACAGTTAAGACCAGTGTTACCATGTACTATTGTTTCCTATGTTTATTACCCTTACGTATAACTGAATAAAGCTATTCTTCAGGGAATATGCATCACCACTTATCCTTTCCGGGGATTTTGTTAATGTTAGTCTTATGTAAAGAACAAATCGGTTTTCAGTTTTAAAATATGGCAGTTCTGTAAGGGTTATTCCCCTTTTTCACATTCATAATCAAAACCTGGTGATCAAATGCCCTGTACTTTTCAGTTGTGGACTTAAGGGCGAATCAAAGATATTTGCCAGAGGTACAAAGTAAAGTTTGTTTTATTTAACGACGCCACTAGAGCACATTGATTTTTTTATCTTATCATCGGCTATTGGACGTCAAACATATGGTCATTCTGACACTGGTTTTTTTTAGAGGAAACCCGCTGTCGCCACATAGGCTACTCTTTTACGACAGGCAGCAAGGGATCTTTTATTTGCGCTTCCCACAGACAGGATAGCACAAACCATGGCCTTTGTTGAACCAGTTATGGATCACTGGTCGGTGCAAGTGGTTTACACCTACCCACTGAGCCTTGCGGAGCACTCGCTCAGGGTTTGGAGTCGGTATCTGGATTAACAATCCCATGCCTCGACTGGGATCCGAACCCAGTACCTACCAGCCTGTAGACCGATGGCCTAACCACGACGCCGGTGCCAGAGGTACATGTCCCCTGCCTAAAAAAAAACCCCAAAACAACTACAATGACTTTTCGTTTCAACAATTTGTTTACATTTTTTATTAGAGTGAACTTTTCAGGGTGTTGTTCCTTCCAGGCATAATACAGACTTGACTTTAATCTTTTAACATGCTCCTATACCACAGAGGTTTCAAGCATGTCTAAGTTGTTTTTTTTTGCGCAATTCGAAATTAATAATAATATAAAAATCCAAATAGAAATAAATTAATAACATTTTTTACACTTAATTTAAGAGCGAGCAGCCAAAAAAGAAAATAAACATAAAATTTATATTTAACCTTAGCCCTTGGGGAGGTAAAGAGGTTAAGGTAGGAGGTTAGGCCAAGGCCACAGGAAGTTATTTAGTGGTTGGGAGAAAGGGAGGGACACACAGGCCTATTGGGAACCACGGTGTGACCCGCCAGGAGCGGGTAAGGGGAACAGGGCAACCCCCCGGACATACCCTGACACTCCCCCGGCCAAAACCGTCTACGCTTAAACGCCTAACCTACTTTTTCCGGTGCGATGCCCCGCCCCACCCCATCCCATCCCCCCCCAAAAGCCCCCCCCCCCCCCAGCCAGCCCAACCGCTGTGACCTCCAATTCTGGTGTTCCTCAAAAAGTTTCAACACGAGAACCCACCCGGAAGCAAAAAACCCAAAACAAAATCGCACCACAGCAGCGAAAACACCGACATCTGCGCTCCAACACACAATTCTTTTTATTTGAATATAAAAACAAGATAACATAAGAAAACAGATTAGAACCGAGCACGCTTGTAAACATATTATACATAATTAAAAACAAATACATCAAATTATAAATTGATAAATTATAAACAATAAATGGTCGAGATGGCGAGTGGAGGAGTAGGTCACTGCCAGGTAACAACCCCCCCCCCCCCCCCCCCCCCCCCCCCCCCCCCCCCCATACATACCTGAGGCTGACACATTCAGACACATATAACACCAATACCAATTATAAAAATATGAATATAAATATAATGTATATTTTTATTACAAAATTAAAAACATTTATGTCATACAATTTAAATACATATATTTAAAAAGATTAAAAATTCGGAGAAAATTTAAATGAATATTATTTTAACAAGCGGCCAGGCGCGGCATATTTCAGACGAAGAGGGCCAAGCCCGTGGGCTATTAGATTTATGATAAATGTAAGATCAACCCCCATAATACAGAAGTATGACGAAACAGCTGCTCAATTGGTGTGCAGTCTACCTATAAATCTGGGACATTTATGGGTCATATATGACAAGCTCGTTGGTCTTCTTCTTCACAAACTGAGAGGCGGGACGTAGCCCAGCGATAAAGCACTCGCTTGATGCGCGGTCGGTTTTGGATCGATCCCAGTCGGTGAGCCCATTGGGCTATTTCTCGTTTCAGCCAGTGCACCACGACTGGTATATCAAAGGCTGTGGTATGTACTATCCTGTCTGTGGGATGGTGCATATGAAAGATCCCTTGCTACTAATGTCAAAATGTAGCAAGTTTCCTCTCTAACTATATGACAAAATGACCAAATGTTTAACATCCAATAGTCGATAATTAATACATCAATGTGCTCTAGTGGTGTCGTTAAACAAAAACAAACTTTAATTTACTTCTTCCCAAACTGCTTTGGTAGTTGACATCAACAAACTGACACCAAGTTATGAGCTCACGACCTATAGTTGCATGATAGAAACATGCATACATGCATTTACCATATACAATATAAAAGTGGTGAAATTGTATTTTTTAAAATAGTTTATTGAACAGAAATGTGTTACGGTTATGTCACGGTTAGGATCCCGAGTTCACTACCTTTCATATAACATAGGAAACATACATATATAAACAAACAATGTAACTAATAGGTGAGACATACGCAATTGTCTATGCTAAATCTCGATTCAATGGAGCTTAATGAAATGCATTTTTTAAGTCCAAAAGTAGATTAACAGTTTGTTCTTGATTGGCAAATACTTGTACAGACCTTGCTTTTTAAGGTGCGCGGGTGCGATCGCGCTCGTACATCGCACGTAATTTCAATCTGGCGAGTGTGAAAAATAACGCACGTTACACTTAACAAACAGCGCACGTAAAATAATTTTGTATATTGATTGCCACTATTTACCGTATGTAGCTGATAGAAAGATCTGTTTAATAAAACAAGAAATTTTGTTTACGAGAACGCTATACAAATAAAAAAACACAAGTTTAATAGACATCTTCGAAGACGTACCAGTCCGATCAAAATTCTTTGCCTATTTAATTTATTATTAATTAGAAACAATCCACTTGTCAGGTAACAGATACAACTCATTTATACTGTTCATATAGTTATGACAAAAAGAGAAAAGGGATTGAATTAAATAGTGGCTTCTGAAGCCTACACAAATGAACTCGTTATGGAAATCAGCGAAGTCGGTAAAATTGTCTCGATTAGTTCATAACTGTTAGCCTACAAAGCTTACGTGAGGTCCCGAAAATAGCAATCGTGTAATTTTATACTGTCTTTAAAAAAAAAATTTTTTAGACGGAATAATAAAAAGAAGGAAAAGCAATGATAATAGGTATGTAGGAATAAGCCTAAGTATTTTTTTACTTCTATTATTATTTTTTTTTTTTTTTTTTTTTTTTTTTTTTAAACTAAAAAAAAACCTTTTGTATTTGTATTTCAGCCAGAGGTTAATGAATGTTCATATGTTATTTAGATATGTATATATGTACACACTATAGTAACAGTAATCAATGATCATCTCCAACTATTTAATTTTTGTTTCGTTTGTTAGAAAGTCACAGACCACGTGACTGGAACATGATATGATGCGCAGTAGTCTGTGGCATATTGACCAATCAGAGCTATCGGGGTCAGATTATTTTTACTCTTGGAATTCTGCACGCACACGCTGGTCTACTTGAGGACTTATTACGCATTGATGATGGTGTCTAAAATTATGGGGTTTCTTATTATCTTTATTATGGCATCCCACGTTTGGAATAAAATCCTTTGCAATGACAGATTTTTTTCTCTCCAGAGTTTGTGTATTTTGTTATTAACAACATTCATTTTACATTGGGGCCATTCTAGATCAATGACGTAACGCCGTCAGAGTTGTTCGTAACTTGTAGCGGTAGGTTAAATGACGTGTTACAAAATGTTGGGGGGGGGGGGGGGGATTGCTTGCGTAATTGTTGAATTAAAAATGCCACGTGAATGTCAATGTCCCAACTAACACTATGAACTGAAGTAATTGTAGGCCCACGTTTCACGAGGTATTATTTTTAAAAAATGTTTTAATAATATGAGTCAGTAGTGCACACCTGATATGCTTGGGTCGTAGTTCATGAACCACCTCCTCGGAACCAGTGTTTTTTTCCCATCCCCCCGCTGAAGCAAATGGTCCACTTTCAGAACTAAAACATACAGGTTTATACATATGGAGTAATAGTACATATTGTAATTCAAAAATCAAATGGTCTGCATCAGTGTATACATGTCATAATTATATTTCTATAGTACTACTCCTGAAACTTTGTAATAAACTATAACTCCATTCCTGAAAGGGAAAACTCAGACTATACTAATGAACCAAACAACATAAAATTAGAAGAAAACATTATTGGTTCATTTTTGCAACATGTCTCTACATTTACATGTACCAATTACTAAATTAATAAATGCTTGATTTTCACTCGCCTTAGCATTTTGACGAGTGTGATTTTTCACTCGCCTAAGCGTTTTGAGGTGTGCGATTTTTCACTCGCCTTTGTTTTTCAAAAGGCAAGGACTGCTTGTATATTGGGACATATCTTAACATTCTAAGTAGCAGAAGAATCAATGTTTTGAAACATGCAGGTGTTTGTGTTCAGCATGAACTATGTGTTGTCCGTGAACAGTTACTCTTTGTTGGAGATGAACTGACAGTCCGCTATAAAATTCATCAGTTTGTACAGTTCGTAACATAAATTATATCTGTTGATGAGCAAGTAATATTGCTCTTTGAAGTCAATTCCTTCGAATTTATATTACATACTTAACCTTCAAGCAAGTGTTCACAAGTACCAGACTGTGGGTCATTACATTTTGTAACTCTGGGGCTGTGTCTTGACCTGATTATTTCGCCTTTGTTAATATTTTCTTTAAGTTTTCCGCGGTTGTCGTTTACTTTGAATTATTGTAAAATTAGTTAGGATTTCATCATAGTGTCGCTTTGTTGCAAAATATCGAAATTGTGTATGCCTTTTGAAATAATTCGGTATTGTTGGGGTAAAGTGTGGTAGCAAAAGCTATTATAGCTTTAATGTTAATTTTTGCTGTATTATTTTTAAGAGTCGCTTGGTCTTGGTTATGATTTTGTTTAATATCTCTGTTAATTACTTGCACAGGAAACGCCTGGTTTTACGGATTCAACCAGAAGAAAATGACTTATATTTTTGTTACATTCCTTGATTCGTGATCTGTTTAGGATATAATTAAGTGTAACAGAACTGATATTACATTGATATTTTACATGGGGGTGAACATATAATTTAATGCTAGTCTTGCTGATACATGCAGCTTGACAATACAACTTTTCGATGGGTTCTATTTACAAACAAATGTTTTTCCAAATCATATCACAAGAAATTGAACTTGAAACATGTCTTGAGTGAAACAATATACCGCTATTTAACATGTTCAATGATTAATTGTGGTGCTGTATGTGAGGATAATGAGCCCAAATGTAAGCCTGCATTATTCAGGAAACCTGCTTCAGGAAATAACAGTTCAGATTCCTAACCGTTTTGTCTCACAAACTTCATTAAATCACATTGAAATGTATTTTTTTCATCATTGTTTAAACATGTATAATATTTATCACAATTTTCTTTATTTGATTATACTACCTTTAAAATCATAAACATAGCTTCTCTTGTGAAACTAAAAGGTCCTTTTTAGTAGTAAAAATGATAAATGTTTGTTATATTTTCCTGGATTTGTATATATCCATAATTGCTATGCTTTTTCATCATGCATGGTGTCCTATATAAAACAGTATGCCTGATATGCTACTTGATCAACACTGACATTTCAACACTTCTTTTACACAAAATAATTCAGTAACCACTCAGTCCATAAATAAGCATAGTAAAAAAGGTCTTTATCCTTTCAGTGTTTCTAGATATGCAAATCTCTGTTCTGTGATATAAATAAAAAGTAACTATGGTTCTGGGTTACACTTGTTTTCTGATGTAGCAGAATGTACAAATGTCTAGATACACACTAGTTTTCTACGGAGAAAACCAACTTAGTAATGTTCAACATCAACAAAAGTATCAGTTATTACAAATAAGTGATTTTCTTCTCATAATTTGATCCAGGACTTGGACTCCTCTGACCGAGTCGGGTTTTGTTTTTGTGCTCTGGTTCAGAACTCGAACTGGATTTCATCTTGTTCCTTATATCAGGACCGCCGCTGGGTTTCACACCATCTTTTGTTATGGACCGACGCACTGAGTCTCTCTGAAAAGGATGGCCAATGTCGTCATCATGCTGCTGTTTGGCGAAGTCCAAAAACACCTGAAACAGAAACAAGGTGTGATTAGAAAAAACTAATATATAAATCAAGGCATTTTGATGTATTGGTGGCGCGCACACATAACTGCAGTGTATATATGGGACAATACTCTGGTAGCTTGCATGCAAGAGTTGTCGTTCGTTACTCGCTACATTTAACTTCCGTGATAAACATCAAAAATGTCTACCAAAAACAGAAGCAGCATCGAAGCATATCACATTAAACACTAATTTCGAAACATTCAGATCCTGAGCATTGTCTGGAGTCCTGTGATATAGTACATGTATACCTCATCCACTATGGTGTTGCTCTAACAGACGGGTATCTGGCTGATATGTAACTCTAACACCAGTACATCTTTCGCGGCTGACATTCAATACGTTTTCTAATTGTGAGTGCAAATTGGTTACTAAAGGAAATCCCTCAGATTCACTCATTTGGATCATTTCATCCTCACTCATGCTCACTCAGTTCATTCTCACACAAACATGTAAAATGGAACCTTTCATTGAAGAAATCAGTACCTCCAGCTTGGTTTTCCCAAATTTTTTTACTAAACACCCAGCAGACAGGTAAACAACCTTGGCAGGTCTAAGTAACTGCACAGGCAATGGCAATACACTTTTATGTATGGGTGTATGGGTGTGTATGTATGCATGTGTGTGCCTGTTTTTGTACATTTACGAATTAACTGCATTTAGTTTTCACTTTATGCAAATTAATTTTATGACTACACAGTTGATCCATACATCTCTGTTTTTTCCAGTTTATACTGCATGAACCGAGCAATAATTACAATCAATTCTTGTAAATTAAGTTTAAACATTTTATATAGCCATTCTCAGCCTCCACTAAAGGTTTTGTAGTGGGGGTTTCCCCAATAATTTTATCTTGACTTGAGAACAGACAAAAGGAAATGTAATTGAAGCCTGAATAATCTGGCTATTTGCAGAAAAGTAATGCAAGTGGGGTGCGGGAAGGCTCATGGGTTAAATAATTTTGGTTCAATGAGATATGAATGGGGGAAAAATCCCCACACCATTCAGCTAATCAGATTGTCGTAAAGTATATACATGTAGACACAATGAAAATATGTTCAATTTGTTTTTAATATTTACCTGTTCCAAGGTAGACTGACTAAAGCTGTATTCTTCTACATTGTGTGAACTCTTCACTAAAAAATGTCAACAATAATATATAAATAATAAAATGCATGCCAGATTTCTACTAGCGAATGTTACTGGGTGACTAAATGAGGGAATGTCTATCGGTAGACGTTTTTAAACATCCAACCGTAGCTTAAAAATAAACACATTATCGTGTCTGATCGAGGACAAATTTAGCCATAAATGAATTAATAAATAAAAAATCACAGTGACTGTCTGTAAAATGTACTTACATTTGTATGTAGACAAACTGAATGGTATTTATTTCCTGATAATATTTATTGGACCTTTAAATATTAAGTAGCTTGGTGAACACTGGGAGTAAATTGAAGTCTATGAGCATTGCAATATATTATATATTGCAGTATTATTATATTTATATAGTTATCTTCTTTCGTTTCCGATATTTTTAAAAGTAAAAACAAGAGGATTTTTTTTTTTTTTTTTTTACTAAAATACGATATTTACTGACAAGTAAAGTAATGTCAGAACTCTTGCACTATTATGAATGAATAAATGCATGTTTAACGACACTCTTGCACGAAACTTACATTGGCTATTGGGTGTCAAATTATGGTAAATCCAAACATGAAGTGATCAACAACATCGATATAAAAATCCAACAATCAAATACAGACACAGTATAAAGAACTGTTCAACAAATACAATTAACATTTATAATAAAATTCAGTATCATGAACAAATTGCAATACAAGTTCAAGATGGAATCGATATAATTCCATCACATTTCTTCGAACACATACATGTGTACATCTTTTCTAGTTCCTTTCAGATGATTACACTCTACCAAGCTGTGGCATACCGTCAGTATACACTGACAGTGCTCACAATGAGGTGGAGGATCATTCTTCAAGATAAATAAATGGGTCAAGTACATGTATGTATGACGAAATGCGAGCACGACACACAACTATTTCATCCTTCCTGCACTGCCTATACGAGGATTGCCACTCTCATAGGAGCTTGACAGCATGAAGCTTGTTCACAACCACTCATCTTACAAAGTCGAACAGATAAATTGGTTAATATCATGTTTAAAATCAGTATAAGGCACACCAACCTTGGCACCAAAGACGTGGAAGCTGAATCAGCCTTTTTATTACCCCTGATGCCAACATGGCTGGGCATCCAACAAAATACAATGTCTTTATTGGCAATGGATAAAGAGACACACTTTCGTATCACCATCCCAATTACGGGGTGGTCCACCTTTATATATGTAAAACTTGGAGACATGAAAGTGAGTCAGTGAAAATAATAAATTTGGTTGTAATAATAAATAAGATTGATGCTAAGTCAGGCAATCTGATGGAAATAATTGTATCTGGTGGAAAAAGTGTAGCACAAACCACAGAATTCCCATCCCGTATTCCGTCTGTATAAACAGGAATGTAAACATGGTACCTGTCTTTAATTTTTCATTTACAGAAGTTCAAGATCAAACACAATTTTAGGTTGTGTAATACGCCTAGATGGTAAATCAAAATATGAAGAAGTTTCCAAAGTGTCTGTTAAATCAATGTTGGAAATTGACACAAAAAAGCTTAATGCGAAGACCAAATGTAAGGATAGGATTTGGCCTTGCATCAAACATTTTCATATATTTGTTATCAAACAACACATTATGTGTATGATGTTTTGGTAATTATTTAATCTTGGTGGCAAACTGCAGAAAAAGCTTTGCACGTCTAGCACCCAAACAAAGTGTGTGTGCATCAGCGTAAAAGCTCTATACTGGAGATGTTCTAAAAGCACCAAGACAAAGCCCCTGATTATATATAGGATCTAGCATCTGCAAGTATGACTTGCGTGCTGACCCATACCCAATGCATCCATAATCAAGATTGGACTTCACAAAAGATCTATATTGATGAGGCATAACCTTTCGGTCTACTCCCATTCTGTATTACCAATACATTTTAAAATATTGCGAGCTTTTAAGCCCTTCTTTTTAACATATTTAAGATGGGACACAAAATACAGCTTCCTGCTAAAGATAACCCCCGAGAATTTGGTGGAGCACGGCTTCTAGGATGTTTATAAAATCCACTAGCCATGGGATCAGTGATTTTAAACATTTACTAGCCACAATTAAAAATTCACTAGCCCTACTTTACTTTAAGTTTTACTAAATAATAGTAATAATTGGATATGTCACCTAAAGAGGGAGATAGAGCTTAAAAACACTAACATTGGGAGTGGGGTCAGGATATTCATATTTACAAAACAGACTTAACTGCAACCTTTTACTAAAAAATTCACTAGCCATTGGGCATGACAATAGTAGTTATTTACTAGCCCACCATTGAATATCACTAGCCATGGGAGTGCGGCTACCATAATCTAGAAGCCCTGTGGAGACAACTTTTCTGGCAGATATGTATACAAACAGACTTTGACTTTGACAACCTAGTCATTGCCAGTTGCCCATTGATGAAGTTTGTTCAAACAAAGCTACAAACGACATTCAATGATACTCATATTGGACGATCTGTATCAAATCATCGACATATAACCAGCAATCAACATCAGGTTTTAAACACTGGGTGATGCTGTTAATTTTCACAGAAAATAAAGTTGCAGACAGGATACTACATTGATGATACTATTAAACAGTTGTAATAAAATTGATATAGTCTTGTCAAATCGGTGTATTTAATGTTGATTGATCAAATGCACAATCTAAATAAAACATGTACATGCACTGAAAATGCTGGGAAATTGTAATGTGACATATATGTCATGGAATGAACTTTAATGTTAACATTCCTGCAATTAATATAAATGAACGTCCGAAAGATACGTTCACTCGTAATTTTGTCAGTGTGAAAGGGTTAGCAGACGTCACATTGAGCAGCAGCAACCATTGTTAATTG